>NC_092725.1:41745860-41790942 GCF_047496885.1 Scyliorhinus torazame
TGGGTGGCGAGAGGAGGTGGTGTGGGAGAGTTGATGAGGAGGAGGTGAGGTGGAGGTTTGAGGGTTCACTTTTAAGGTCTAGTACTACAATTAAAGACTGTATACTCCTCAAAATTATCTTTTACATTTAAATCAGTATATTAATAGCAGTCTAGCTGTCGAGGCGCATATAGGCTCCAACGATATAGATAAAAAACATGATGAGGTCCCAGAAGCTGAATTTAGGGAATTAGGAGTTAAACTAACAAGTAGGACCTCAAAGGTTGTAATCTCAGGATTGCTACCAGTGCTACATGCTAGTCAGAGTAGGAATGTCAGAATAGATAGGATGAATGCGTGCTTGAGAGATGGTGCAAGAGGGAGGGATTCAAATTCCTGGGGCATTGGAACCGGTTCTGGGGAGGTAGGACCAGTACAAACGGGATGGTTTGTATCTGGGCGGGACTGGAACCAATGTCCAAGGGGAGTGTTTGCTAGAGCTGTTGGGGAGGGGTTTAAACCAATGTGGCAGGGGGGTGGGAATCGATGCAGGACGTCGGAGGGAATTAAAGTGGGGACAGAAACACAAGGCAGGAAGGGGAAAAGTGAAAGGCAGAGAAACCAAAGTCAAAAATCAAAAAGGGCCACAGTAAAGAGACTGGAGAACTCAGTGAATGGGTCCATTAAGGCTAAGAGAAATAAAACACAGGGAGAGTGGACAAAACATGACCGGACAGATGGTGTGAGAAAGCAGGGCAGAGAGCAACGGAAGTCTAGATTAAACTGCATTTATTTCAATGCAAGAGGCCTGACGGGCAAGGCAGATGAACTCAGGACATGTTGCCTCCCGAGTGCCAGGGTCTGTGACATCTCGGACTGTGTTTTCAGAATCCTTAAAGGGGAGGGGGAACAGTCACAAGTCGTGGTACACATCGGTACCAACAACATAGGTAAGAGAAGGTACGGGGATTCAAAACAGGAATTTAGGGAGCTAGGGTGGGAGCTGAGAGCCAGGACAAACCATGTTGTCATCTCTGGTTTGTTGCCGGTGCCACGTGCTAGTGAGGTGAGGAACAGGGAGAGAGTGCAGATAAACACGTGGCAGCAGGGATGGTGTAGGAGGGAGGGTTTCAGGTATGTGGATAATTGGAGCACATTCTGGGGAAGGTGGGATTTGTACAGACAGGACAGTCTGCACCTGAACCAGAGGGGCACCAATATCCTGGGAGGGAAATTTTCTACGGCTCTTTGCGGGAGTTTAAACTAATTTGTCAGGGGGCTGGGAAAAGTTCCAGTAGCCAGTGCCGAGAGTAGTGAGGGTACTGAGGAGGGTATCAAAGTCGCAGGGGTGTACCGGCAGACAGAAAGGTGGGTTGAAGTGTGTCTCCTTCAATGCAAGGAGCATCCGGAATAAGGTAAGTGAACTTGGAGCGTGGAGTGGTTACTTGGGACTACAATGTTGTGGCCATTACGGAGACATGGTTAGAACAGGGACAGGAATGGTTGTTGGAAGTTCCGGGGTATAGATGTTTCAGTAAGAGTAGGGAAGGTGGTAAAAGAGGTGGAGGAGTAGCATTGTTAATCAAGGATAGTTTAACGGCTGCAGAAAGGCAGTTTGAAGGGGATCTGCCTACTGAGGTAATATGGGGCCGAAGTTAGAAATAGGAAAGGAGCGGTCACATTGTTAGGAGTTTTCTATAGGCCCCCAAATAGTAAGAGAGATGTGGAGGAAGAAATTGCAAAACCGACTATGTATAGGTGTGGGAGGTCTCAGGATAGTTGTCATGGGTGACTTTAACTTTCCAAATATTGATTGGAACCCCTATAGGTCGAACAGTTTCGGATGGGGCAGTTTTTGTCCAGTGTGTGCAGGATGGTTTCCTGGCACAATATGTGGATAGGCCGACAAGAGGGGGGGCCACATTGAATTTGGTACTGGGTAATGAACCGGGCCAAGTGTTAGATTTGCTTGTGGGAGAGCACTTTGGAGATAGTGACCACAATTCGGTGTCTTTCACTATTGCAATGGAGAGGGATAGGGCCATACGGCAGGGCAAGGTTTATAATTGGGGAAGGGGTAATTATGATGCGATTAGACAAGAATTAGGGAGCATAAGATGGGAACAGAAACTGTCAGGGAAAGGCACAAATGAAAAGTGGAGCGTGTCCTTGATAGGCATGTCCCTGTCAGGCAGGGAGGAAATGGCTGTGTGAGGGAACCATGGTTCACAAAAGAGGTTGACTGTCTTGTCAAGAGGAAAAAGGAAGAGTATGTAAGGATGAGAAAACAAGGTTCAATAGGGTCGCTTGAGGGTTACAAGGTAGCAAGTTAAATTGCCCATAGTGTTCAAAAAGGCCAGTTGGGGTTACGGGGATAGGGTGGTGTGGGGATAGGGTAGAGGTGTGGGCTTGGGTAGGATGCTCTTTCAAGGGCCTGTGCGGACTCGATGGGCCGAATGGCCTCCTTCTGCACTATAATCTCTATGATTCTGTAATTTCTGATGACATGCTGTGTTGATATAACAGAGGCTTAAGGATCTGAGCCTCATCATTATAAACGTAAGAAACTAAAAACTGGAATTGATGCAAAAAATGGGTGTTGCCCATTTATTATTCTTGCAAAGTCTGGGAATTAAATCCCAATTTGTAAGCCATTGATTGCTTTAAGAAATATTTTACAAATCTCTGCTCCATCCTCAGTGCACCCTGGATAGACCGTAATTCAGAATGTCCAACGCAATTTGTATGACTGTTTCTGGGATAAGAGGAAACAATCCAGTTCTTGAGTTAAGGCTGTGCTGAATTTCTGTAACATTCCTCAAAAAATTCAGATCAACAATTCAATCTACATTTTTCCTGAGCTATTGGTATATTGTGGGTTGGTGCCAGTGAAGTCAGAATAGCAAGGTTGTATCAGCTACAGAGTTGAATTGTTTTGTAAATGTAGCCATTTCCCTAACATCAATTGATTGCTCTGTGACTAATTATCTTTAGAGAATCAGCATTGTGCCACCAATTTCACCATTATTACAGTTACTCTGTTGACTGTATGAAAATGTAAGAAAGAAAGGCAAAACCCACAGTTATACTATACCTTTCACTATCTCTCAAATTGCTTTACAGTCATAATTTATAATGTAGGCAATGTTATTAAATGACAGAGAAGTCTTGAGGGGCTGAATGGCCGACATCTGCTCATAATATGGATGTCCATAGGTCTTTCTGGATGGATGAGATGAACTAGTCTAGATGGCCTTTTAACGTCTGTGGTGGTGTAAGTTGTTAGAAGGTGTTCTAAGAGACAGGATCTACAGGCATTTAGAGAGGCAACAACTGATTAGGGACAGTCAGCATGGCTTTGAGAGTGGAAAATTATGTCTCACGAATTTGATTGAGTTTTTGAGCCAGCTTTGTGGGGTGAGATTGCCAGGACAGGAATGTATAAATGGGTTCATAATGAGTCAGTAACCTGTTTTACACAGCAGATAATTCCCATTGACTTCAATCTTCTCTTTTTTGTCTACTTACCGATTCCCACTCTATCCTGGTGCTAAATTTACTCATGGCACAAAGATCGGTAGGATGGTTAATTGTGAAGAGTACATAAGGAGGCTACAAAGGGAGACTGACAGGTTAAGTGAGTGGTCAAAATTCAGCAAATGGAGTACATTGTGGGCTAAATGTGAAATTGTCCATTTTGGCAGGAAGAATAAAAAATAAAGAAGCACATTATCTAAATGATGGAGATTGCAAAGCTGAGGTACAGAGGGATCTGGATATTTTAGTGCATGAATCACAAACAGCTAGTATACAGGCACAGCAAGTAATTAGGAAAGCTAATAGAATGTTAGCATTTATTGCAAGGGAATTGGTTACAAAAGTAGGCAGGTTATGTTTGAGTTGTACAGGACATTGTTGAGACCACATCGGGAGTATTGTGTACAATATTGGTCTCCTTATTTAAGGAAGCAGTTCAGAGAAGGTTTACTAGACTCATACCAGGAATGGGTGGGTTGTCTTATGAGGAAAAGTTGGAGAGGTTAAGTTTGTATCCCCTAGAGTTTAGAAGAGTAAGAGTAAACTGATGCAGACACAATGAGCCGAAGGGCCTTTTCTGTGCCCTTTTCTGTGCCCTCGACCTCTATAACTCGAAGAAACAACTTGATCAAAACCTTTAAGATCCTGAGGGGTATTGACAGTGTGGATGTGGAGAGGATGTTTCCTCTTGTGGGAGAATCTCGAACCAGTGGTCATTGTTTTAGAAATAAGGGGCAGCTCATTTAAAACGGATATGAGAAGAAATGTTTTCTTTCAGAGGGTGATGAGTCTCTGGAACTCTTCCTCGAAAGGCAATGGAAGCAGAGACTTTGAAGGTATTGAAGGCAGAGCCAGATGGATTCTTGATTAACAAGGGGGTGAAAGATTATTGGTGATCGTCAGGAATGTGGGGTTGAGGTTACAATCAGATCAGCCGTGATCTTATTGCATGGGGGAGCAGGCTCGAGGGGCCGAGTGGCCTCCTCCTGATTCTAATTCAAATGTTTGTAAATTCGAGAGGCCCACGTGTGCTCTCCCTGTGTGGGGGTTTCTGGGTTACGTACACAGCCGCAAGGCCACAGAGATCGGGGAGGCATCGACTGAAATATTTTACTGCAATAATGAGAATGCAGAACTGGTTTTGTGAATGGACAATGAGATATTTTCCATTTGTCCACCTGCCTAACATGCCCAGGGAGTTTGAAGCTTTTGTCTTGGGAAATGTGTTGGGAGTTTCTTTGTAAAAGGGAGTCTGTTGTTTTGTCCTCATTCTGAAACATTCACCGGTAAATATATTACCTCCGTCCACCTTACACGGTTGATCAATAAATGTAGAATATGGTACGTCCTCTAACACAAAACAGAAAACAAGAACTGGCCTATACATCACTTCAGCAAGGCTTTAATAAATTGTCACAATCTATCAGCGGATAACCTTAAGGGTGACACAAAATAACCAGTTAACTGAATCCTGGAAACTGGATCTAGTGACCACTAGCTGCCCCTCTGGGTATTCAGTTTGACTGATGGATGCTGATGATAAACAAACAATGTTGTCCAGCATGAGGACTCAATATGATTCCTGCTGCTTCAAGTTCTCTTCCATATAAATATTAGTACAAAATAGGATATTTAGATTCAGTACATTTACGCTCAGGTAAAGGTTATAGTGTTGCAGTTATGGTCTGCCCTAGGTATCATGTTAGACTCAGTGCTTTCTGCTCAGGGAGTTAAGGTAATTATTCTTTAAATATTGATCAATGTCTTAAATGGTACGACTTGTATTCTTTATCAGAAATAAGATTACACATACCTTTCCTGGAACTGTCAATGATGCAATTGAACTACCATCAGATGTGAATTGCATGTTCAATAAACATTTATATAATTTAGAAAATATATAGTCTCATATCGTCGTCTGTGTCCAATCTCGAGAATCCACCGCTGTACACTCTTCAGTGGAGGACGGTAATACTCTCTGGTGACTCTTTTCCTTCAGGAGAGTTAGATCCTACGTCCTATGTTTTTTCATAATCGAAGATAATCAGTTCTTCAGATCCATTTAAGTGGCAGTGAGGTCTCAATATTAATTAAAAGTGATGATCTAGGATTACACCTGACACAGAATAGTCCCAAAAAGGGGCAGGAATATAATCCACATCAGAACTATCACTCATAACAACAAGGATCTGGTTCTGAGATCAGCAAACTCTAAACTTGCCCCTCAGTGTGCAAAGATGTGCAGGTTAAGTGGGGTTCTGGGGATAGGATGGGGGGAGTTGGTCTCGGTAGGATTCTCTTTCAGAGAGTCGGTGAAGACTCAATGGAGCGAATGGCCTCATTCTGCACTGTGGGGATTCTATGAAGTTCTATGCGCAGGATCGGGGGCTGCAGGATGTAGGAGGACAGAGGATCCAGAACCATCTTCTGATGAGAAGACCCAGGAGAATCAGCAGGTTGAAAATGGGACTCCATCGCCAGGACAACCACTCACAATCTGCCTGTCCTCGACAATATCACAAAGATTCACTTCGTGTAAAACACCACCGACCTGTGATTCACTCCCACTGCCGGCAGCAATCACACCCTCACACAAAACCCACCCCACACACCCTCACACACAACCCACCCCACACACCTTCACACACCACCCACCCCACACACCCTCACACACCACCCACCCCACACACCCTCACACAACCCACCGCACACACCCTCACACACAACCCACCCCACACACCCTCACACACAACCCACCCCACACACCCTCACACAACCCACCCCACACACCCTCACACACAACCCACCCCACACACCCTCACACAAAACCCACCCCACACACCCTCACACACAACCCACCCCACACACCTTCACACACCACCCACCCCACACACCCTCACACACCACCCACCCCACACACCCTCACACACCACCCACCCCACACCCTGACACACAACCCACACCACACACCCTCACACAAAACCCACCCCACACACCCTCACACACAACCCACCCCACACACAATCACACACAACCCACCCCACACACCCTCACACACCACCCACCCCACACACCCTCACATACCACCCACCCCACACCCTCACACACAACCCACCGCACACACCCTCACACACAACCCACCCCACACACCCTCACACACAACCCACCCCACACACACACACACAACCCACCCCACACACCCTCACACACAACCCACCCCACACACCCTCACGCACCACCCACCCCACACACCCTCACACACAACCCACGCCACACACCCTCACACACAACCCACCCCACACCCTCACACACAACCCACCCCACACACCCGCACACACAACCCACCCCACACACCCTCACACACAACCCACCCCACACACCCTCACACACAACCCACCCCACACACCCTCACACACAACCCACCCCACACACCCTCACACACAACCCACCCCACACACCCGCACACACAACCCACCGCACACACCCTCACACAACCCACCGCACACACCATCACACACAACCCACCCCACATACCCTCACACACAACCCACCCCACACACCCTCACACAAAACCCACCCCACACACCATCACACACAACCCACCCCACACACCCGCACACACAACCCACCGCACACACCCTCACACAACCCACCCCACAGACCCTCACACACAACCCACCCCACACACCCTCACACACAACCCACCCCACACACCCTCACACACAACCCATTCCACACACACTCACACACAACCCACCCCACACACCCTCACACATAACCCACCCCACACACCCTCACACATAACCCACCCCACACACCCAACCCACCCCACACACCCTCACACATAACCCACCCCACACGCACCCTCTCCCACACACACGCTCCCCCAGACAGCCTCACACACATCGCACCAAGCACAACCCTCCCCACACCCTCACACACAACCCACTACACAGACCCTCACACACAACCCACCCCACAGACCCTCACACAACCCACCCCACAGACCACCCCACAGATCCACACACACAACCCACCCCACACACCCTCACACACGACCCACCCCACACACCCTCACACACAACCCACCCCACACACCCTCACACACAACCCACCCCACACACACCCTCCCCCAGACACCCTCCCCCACAGACACCCTCACACACAACCGACCAAGCACAACCCCCCCCACACACACACACCCTCCCCCCCCACACACACACACACTCCCCCCCACACACACACACACTTCCCCCCCACACCCACACCCTCCCCCCCACACCCACACCCTCCCCCACACCCACACCCTTCCCCCACACACACCCTTCCCCCACACACACACACACCCTACCTGCCACAGACACCCTCCACCACACACACACCCTCCACCACACACACACCCTCCACCACACACACACCCTCCACCACACACACACCCTCCACCACACACACACACACCCTACCTGCCACAGACACCCTCCACCACACACACACCCTCCACCACACACACACCCTCCACCACACACACACCCTCCACCACACACACACACACACACACTCCCAACCCCACACACACACCCTCCCCCACACACACACCCTCCCCCACACACACACCCTTCCCCCACACACAAATCCCTTCCCCCACACACACACCCTCCCCCACACACACACCCTCCCCCACACACAAATCCCTTCCCCCACACACACACCCTTCCCCCACACACACACCCTTCCCCCACACACACAACCCACCCCAGCCACCCTCACACACAACCCACCCCCCACACACCCTCACACACAACCCACCCCCCACACACCCTCACGCACAACACACCCTCACACACAACTCACCCCTCACGCCCAACCAACCCCTTCCACACAACCCACCCCACACACCCTCACACACCCTCCCCCAACGCACTCACCCTCCCCCACACCTCCACCCCCACCTCCACCCCCACACACACATACACCCCTCACACACAACCCACCCCACACACCCTCACAACTCCCCCACACACCCTCACACACACCTCCCCCACACACCCTCACACACAACCCACCCCACACACCCTCACACACAACCCACCCCACACACCCTCACACACAACCCACCCCACACACACAACCCACCCCACACATCCTCACACACAACTCACCCTACACATCCTCACACACAACCCACCCCACACACACCCTCCCCCACACCCCACACCCACACACTCCACCCCACACACACCCTCCTCCTCACCCCCACACACCCCTCACACACACCCTCCCCGACACCCACCCCCACAAACCACCCCACACACCCTCTCCCCACACACACACACACCCTCCTCAACACACACCTCCCGAACATCCACATCCTTCTGGTAGTGTGGCGACCAGAATTGTACACAATATTCCAAATGAGGCCTAACTAAGGTCCTGTACAGCTGTAACATGACTTGCCAATTTTTATAATCAATGCCCTGACCGATGAAGGCCAGCATGCCGTATGTCTTCTTGACCACCTTATCCACATGCATTGCTACTTTCAGTGATCGGTGGACATGCACACCCAGATCTCTCTGCCTGTCAATACTCACAAGAGTTCTACCATTTACTGTGTAATTCCTGCAATCATTGAACCTCCCAAAGTGCATTACCTCACACTTGTCCGGAGTAAACTCCATTTGCCATTTCTCCGCCCAAGACTCCAACCAGTTTATATCCTGCTATAACCTCTGACAATCCTCTTCACTATCCGCAACTCCACCAATTTTTGTGTCATCTACGAACTTACTGATCAGAGCTAAAGAATTGAAGCTTAAAGTGGGAGCATTTGTGAGAAATCTGCCAGAGTCTTGTGCAGGGATCAGGCCAATAAAAACTGCCAACTTCCAGGATCAGAGCTGTGTTGTTCTCACAGGGAGGCGAAAGCCCCCTCTGGTGGTAGAAAGGCGGAAGTTCACTGATCTGAGCATCCTGTGTACAGCACCATCTGGTAGTCGATGACAAGAACTGCACTGTTCTAAACACCTGGACCTAGCTCCATCTGGTGGCTGGAGAGTAGAATCTCACCGACTTGGAAGTCTTAGGTGAAATGCCATCTGGTGGTCAAAGAATGGAATTGTGCCAACCTGGACCTCTCGAGTAAATCTATTTCCCAGAGCTGCAACCACAGCAGTGAAGACTCATCTCAGACTTACCCAATATTTTTTATTGCTCACCAACCCTTACCTTGTGTCTCCCTTGTAGGTATCTGGGTAAAGGGTCAAATTGTGAGTTGGGGCGTGTGTTCTCTGGATTATTTATGTTTTGTAACTTTATGACTAAGTTTGGAATAAAATACATTTTTTAAAATGTTTCAGGAAACGTCATTGGAAAACAGGATTGAGGGAAATCCCAAGGAAATCCACATGTATATAAAGAGCAAGAGGATTGCCAGGGAAAGGGTTGGCTCACTCAAGGACAGAGAATGAATCTATGCACAGAACCTGAGGAAATGGGTGGGGTACTAAATGAGTACTATGCAACAATATTCACCAAAGAGAAGGACTTGGTGGATGATGAGTTTTGGGAAGGTTGAGATCAAAAGGAGGTGTTGGGCATCTTGAAAAACATGAAGGTAGAATCTGATGTGACCTACCCCAGAATACTGAGGGAGGCAAGGGAGGAATTGTTGAGGCCTTTACAGGAATCTTTGCATCCTCACTGACTACAGGTGAGGTCCCAGAGAACTGGAGAATAGCTAATGTGGTACTGCTGTTTAAGAAGGATAGTAAGGATAATCCAGGAAATGACAAGCCAGTGAGCCATATGTCAGTGGTAGGAAAATTATTGGAGAGGATTCTTTGAGATAGGATTTACTTCCATTTGGAAGCAAATGGACGTATTAGCTCGAGGCAGCATGGTTTTATAAAGGGGAGGTCGTGTGACGAAGATGATTGATGAGGGTAGGGAAGTGGATGTTGTCTACATGGACTTCAGTAAGGCCTTTGACAAGGTCCATCATGGCAGATTGGTACAGAAGGTGAAGTCACATGGGATCAGAGGTGAGCTGAAGAGAAAATGCTGGAAAATCTCAGCAGGTCTGGCAGCATCTGCAGGAAGAGAAAAGAGCTAACGTTTTGAGTCCAGATGACCCTTTGTCAAAGCTAAAAGGCAGAGAAAGTGGAAAATATTTATACTGTGGAGTGAGAATGAAAGATAAGTCATAGCCACAGATACCAAGGAAAAAGACTGCCAATAGCCACAGAAACCAAGAGAAAGAGTGAGAATGGCAGTCGCCAGAGAGAACAAAAGGTGTGATAGGCCAAACAGCAGAGACACTAAGTTAAACTGTGACAGATGTAGATGTGGGGGGAGGGGAAGGTGGTTTAAATCGGCGTTCATCACGATTTTGGTGTTGGAACCTATTCTCTGCCCAATCACGTTTCCCAGCCAACGGAGAATCCCACCCCATACCTATGGGGCGTCATTCTCCGACCCCCCGCCGGGTCGGAGAATGGCCGTTGGACGCCGTGAATCCCGCCCCCGCCCCCGCCGAAGTCTCCGAAGGGAGAAAAGTCGGCGGGGCGTTAATGGCGCCGCTGCCGCGGAGAATGTCACGGGTCTGCACAAGGCAGCTGATTTTCGGCCTGCCGATATTCTCCCTTCCGGATGGGCCGAAGTCCCGTCGACGTGATGACCGTTCACGTCGACGTCAATCAAACCTCCTTTTCATCGGCGTGACCCGGTGCTCCAGGCTCACGCCGACCAGCGAGGAGGTGAGTGACGGCCTGGGGGGTTGGCTCTGGGCAGGAAATGGCGTGGCCGCAGACTGATTGCGTGAGGAGAGGTGTGTCTCGGCTTGTGTGTGTGCGGCGGGGGGGGGGGGGTTATTAGAGTAGGCTGGGCTCCGGGGGAGTGCCGGGAGGGGGTCCGTGCCGGGGTGGAGGTTGGGGGTTGGGGAGGGGGTCTGTGCCGGGGTGGAGGTTGGGGGGGGGGTCCGTGCTGGGGTGGAGGTTGGGGGGGGGGTCCGTGCCGGGGTGGAGGTTGGGAGGGGGGGTCCGTGCTGGGGTGGAGGTTGGGGGTTGGGGAGGGGGTCCGTGCTGGGGTGGAGGTTGGGGGTTAGGGGGGGTCCGTGCTGGGGTGGAGGTTGGGGAGGGGGTCCATGTCGGGGTGGAGGTTGGGGGTTGGGGGGGGGGGTCCGTGCTGGGGTGGAGGTTGGGGGTTGGGGAGGGGGTCCGTGCCGGGGTGGAGGTTGGGGGGGGGTCCGTGCTGGGGTGGAGGTTGGGGAGGGGGTCCGTGCCGGGGTGGAGGTTGGGGGGGGGGTCCGTGCCGGGGTGGAGGTTGGGGGTTGGGGGGGGGGGGTCCGTGCTGGGGTGGAGGTTGGGGGTCCGTGCTGGGGTGGAGGTTGGGGGTTGGGGAGGGGGTCCGTGCCGGGGTGGGTGATGGGAGGGCAAATGAGTTGGTCCACCTGGCCAGGTGCCAGCCTCCAACAGTTGGACCCATGCGGTCCATGCCACCTGGCTGGGGGGAGGAGGGTATATGGGCAATGATGACATGTCGTCGTTCCCCTCCCCCCCACCAGGCCGTCATGTTTTCAGACCATCCAGCGCTGTTGGCCGCCGTGGTGGCAGCCGCTCATGTCTATGTTGCCCTGGATGAGGAGGAGGAGGAGGAGGAGCGTGCCAGAGAGGCGGCGCAGGCTGCCGCAGAGGGGCAGGCGGCAGCCGCCCAGGCTGGAGGGAAACCTGACCGACAGGATGAGGAGGGGGAGGAGGACGTCGCGGCCCCACGGCAACGGAGGCACCCGAGGGCGCCCCGTGTGTACCGGCCCCGGCAGTCATACCAGGACCTCACGGACCGGGAATGCAGGAGGAGACTCCGGATGAGCCGGGAAACCGTGGCACACATCTGCCACCTGCTGGCACACCTGTCACCGCGTGGCACTGGCGGGGGACACCCTCTCCCCGTGTCCATCAAGGTTACGGTGGCCCTGAACTTTTATGCAACGGGGTCATTCCAGGCACCGAGTGGGGACCTGTCCGGCATATCGCAGACATCGGTGCATCGGTGCATCCGGGCAGTGACAGATGCCCTTTATGCCATGGCGCACCACTACATCCGCTTCCCCGTGGACCGGGCCAGCCAAGATGCCCGGGCCGTGGGCTTCTCTGCCGTTGCCGGGTTCCCCATGGTCCAGGGCGCGATCGATGGGATGCACGTCGCCGTGCGGCCACCTGCAGAGAACAGGGCCGTGTTCACTAATAGGAAGGGGACCTATTCAATGAACGTACAGGTGGTCTGCGACCACCGCATGATGATCCTGCACGTCTGCGCCCGTGACCCAGGCAGTGCACACGACTCATTCGTGTTGTCGCGGTCATCCATCCCCGGCATGTACGAGGGACGCCATCCCCGGCTGAGGGGCCGGTTGCTGGGCGACAGGGGCTACCCATTGCGATCGTGGCTGATGACGCCTATACGGAGGCCATGCAATGAGGCGGAGAACCGCTACAATGATGCCCATGTAGCGACAAGGGGAGTGATCGAGAGGTGGTTTGGCGTGCTGAAGATGCGTTTCAGGTGCCTGGACCTCTCTGGGGGCGCCCTCCAGTATCGGTCAGATAGGGTCGGCCGCATCATTGTGGTGTGCTGCGTCCTGCACAACATAGCCCAGCAGAGGGGCAATGTGCCGCAGGCAGAGGAAGGCGGAGTGGAGGAGCAGCAGGAAGAGGCCCAGTCCTCCCCAGATGAGGGGGATGGGGGGGCAATGGTCAGGGCAGACGGGGTAGACACAGGCGGGTGGCTGTCCACCGTTACCGGCTGGTCCAGCGGGCACGGGACAGACTGATAGATGCCCGCTTCACTGACTAGATGGGCGTGGGAATCGGGTAGTATGGCCACAGACCGCACACCATGACAACAGCCGACCACCCACACCCCCCACCCATCCACCCACCCAGCACCCTCACCCCCCTCCCCAACCCCACACACCCCACCCGCATGCACACCACCCCCCCCACCCCCAATTGCCGATCCACCGGCGGCACAACGGGCCGGGCTCACCCAGTTGCGGGTGGACGCGTGTCTATCGCAGGCCATGGAGGATGATGACAACCCGCCTCCGATGAGCTCCTGGCTCTACATCGTTGGACTATGTCTGACCCATGGCCACAGTACCACCATCCACCCGGACCATCCCTGCATGCGGCTGTGACACTGCAGCGCACGGTCCCGTCCTCTGCCCGGGGGATGTTGATGGCGGCCCAGGGGGAAGGGGGCAGACTCACCTGGGGCTGAGGTAAGACCACCCGTCACACACACACTTGCTCTCAACGTACATGACACGCCCGCACACTTTGGACAGAGCACAAAGGCAGCTTCGGTAGGTGTAACATTGACTTCAATAGCCAAAGGAGTTCATGCACGTGCCCTAGCCCCTAAAACTCATCTGTGCCCTGCACCCGTGCCAACTTACTCAGTGTCTAATTGTTTGGCCTTACGGGCCCTTTGACTACATCTACGTGGTTCCCCAGACGGTACAGCAGAACTGGAGGTGGACTCCTGTGATTCCTGCCCTCTGACACTGGATCCCTTTGGCGGCCGTTTCCTGGGGCGTCCTGGCCTAGATGGGCCAGGCTGCGGCCCGGGCGACTGGGATGGCGAGCTGCCAGCCTGTCCTGCCCGTTGCCCACCCGATGCACCTGGGACGGAAGGGGGGGGAGTCCGAGGTGTCGCGGTGTACCGGGACCTCCCCTACAGAGGGAGCCGGGACGGACCACACCACCTCCTCCTCCCTCGGGGTGCCCGATGGCCCCCAGGCCTCCACATGGGTGGGGGATGCGAACGGACTGGCCATCCGACGCGCCCCCGACATCTGGCGCTGCCAGTCCTGGAGGCCCGTGCTGGTATCGACAGGGGTCTGCAGGTTTGCAGCCATGGAGCCCAGGGGGTTGTCGAACCCTGTCTGCGACAGTGCGACGCCAGCTCGCACATGGCCACTGGCGCCGATGCCCTCAGCGATGGCCTGCTGAGACTGGGCCATGGCCTGCAGAGACTGGGCCATGGCCTGCAGAGACTGGGCTATGGCCTGCTGAGACTGGGCCATGGCCTGCTGAGACTGGGCCATGGCCTGCTGAGACTGGGCCATGGCCTGCTGAGACTGGGCTATGGCGTTGAGCGCCTCTGCCATCTGGCGCTGGCACTGGCTCATGGCCTCCTGTGAGAGGGCAGCCATTTCCTGGGCCACAGACGCCGCCTGCACGGAAGGCCCCAGGCCTCGCAAACCGTTCCCCATGTCTGACACCGTCGCACCCATTGCCTCCACCGCGGACGTCACCCGTGCGGTGTCAGCCTGGGTGGCACGCATGACCGGGACCACTCCCAGCTCCTGGACGCGGGTGGACTCCTCCACCTGCGACCGCAGCCGCCGCAAGCCACCCGTCACCCTATTCGCTCGTCTCCGTGTCGGTGGTTGCATCGGATCTATGTGTGGGTGTGGTAACTGCAGGAACCCGGGATCCATCTGGGCGGCAGATGTTCGCTTGGCCTGGGCTGCCCTCCGACCGCCCGGTCCCTCTGTTGCCCCTACCTCCACCTGCTGTACCGGGACGGCTGTGTTGTGCGCACCAGTGAGTGTACCAGACGCCTCATCACTAAAGTGCCCAACCGAGGTGAGTGTTTCTGCGATGGTGGAGGGTGTTGGTGACAGCAGTGGCGTTGTGTCGTGCTCTTCGTCCCACTCTGAGTCCATGGCACTTTGGGGTGGGGGTTCGTCTCCACCCATCCACTCTGAGTCACTGTCCGGTATTTCGTCTTCCCGGGTAGGGGTGTCCTGGGTAGTGCTGTCCCGGGTAGTGCTGTCCCGGGTAGGGGTGTCCTGGGTAGTGCTGTCCCGGGTAGGGGTGTCCTGGGTAGTGGTGTCCCGGGTAGGGGTGTCCTGGATAGTGGTGTCCTGGGTAGTGGTGTCCTGGCTCGGATGTGACGGGGGCCTGTGGCTGCCCCCCTCATCGCTGGGTGGTCGCTCCCGCACGTGACGGGGGTGTCATCTCCCTGTTGCTCCAGGTCTCTCCGTCTCCCGTGGTGTGCGAGGGGCATCCTGCGGGCGTCGCATGCTGGAGGGTCCGGGTCTCTCCGTCTCCCGTGGTCTCCGAGGGGCATCCTGCGGGCGTCGCATGCTGGAGGGTGCGGGTCTCTCCGTCTCCCGTGGTCTCAGAGGTGTGCATCTGCGGGGATGGGTGCCTGGACGTTTGGTCCTGCGATACACAATGAAGCATGCATGGTTAGACATCAGGCAGTGATCAGGTGATACGGGGGAGGGGGATATAGGGGAGGGGGGATATGGGGACGGGCTGTTGGTGGCTCACTTGCTCGTGGGGCCCCGACCTCTGCATCAGCAACCTCCCGGTCCTCAGGTCCGCCAGCCAGTTCCAGGGCCCTTTCCTCGTGTACGGTCAGTGGCCTCTCATCAGCGGGCCCTCCTCCAGTCCTCACATGCTCCCTATTGTTGTGTGCGCGCTTCTCCTGTGGGGAGGGGGGGTGGTTGCAGGGGTAAAAGGCAACAGTGTTAGGCAGGTATATGAATGCACGCCATCGGTTGCGCGTGCATTGCAGAGGTTAAGGTTAGGGCTGGATTCACTTGGGGATATGGGGGATATGGGGGAGGGGAGATATGGGGGAGGGGGGATATGGGGGATATGGGGGAGGGGGGGATATGGGGGAGGGGGGATATGGGGGATATGGGGGAGGGGGGATATGGGGAGGGGGGATATGGGGGATATGGGGGAGGGGGGATATGGGGGAGGGGGATATGGGGGAGGGGGGATATGGGGGATATGGGGAGGGGGGATATGGGGGAATATGGGGGAGGGGGGATATGGGGAGGGGGGGATATGGGGGAGGCTCACCCTGCCTGCTCTGACGAGGTCGTTCACCTTCTTGTGGCACTGGGTGCCTGTCCGTGGTGTTAGGGCCACAGCGGTGACGGCCTCTGCCACCTCCCTCCACAGACGCCGGCTGTGCCGTGGGGCAACTCTGCGGCCGTGCCCGGGATACAGGGCGTCCCTCCTCTGCTCCACCGCGTCCAGGAGCGCCTCCACATCGCGTGACTCGAACCTCGGGGCTGAGCGACGGCCAGCCATCAAGTCGGGTGTTGCGGTCGGCTGTTCCGGTCGGGTGGGGGGGAGCTGCGCGGCCTTATGACCCATCACGCCGTGCAGCGCGTATGACGCTGCACGGCGTGAACCACTGCGCAAGCGCGGATCCCGTTACGTCGCTGCTAGCCCATTTCGGGCCGCAGACTATCGGCCCATTTTTATGACGTGACGCAAGTGGGATTTGCGCCGTTTTTTGCGCCGATCGGCGGACTTTCCGCCGATAATGGAGAATTTCGCCCATGATCTTATTAAATGGTGGAGCATTTTCAATTGGCCTACTCCCTGTTGCTGATTCATATATTCACTGGTTCACCACCTGTCACAGCCCATTCTGGCAGATAAATTCTTCAGAACATGGGCAGTGTGGTCAGTAGTGTTGCTAATGAGCCACTCTCAGAGTTAGACATTGGGGGGGGGGGGGGATTTTGGAATGGTGACAGGGGCGGAGAATCGAGGGGGGACTCCCAAAATAGCTTTTATACCGGCGGGATTTCCCCATTCGATTGTCTCCACATCCCTCCGTGAGGCAATGGGGTTCGTAGAAACGTAGAAAATAGGTGCAGGAGTAGGCCATTTGGTCCTTCGAGTCCGCACCACCATTCAATATGATCATGCAAATTCAATATCCCACTCCCGCTTTCTCCACATATCTCTTAATGCCTTTAGCCGCAAGTGCCACGTGCAGCTCCCTCTTGAATATTTCCAATGAACTGGCCCCCCAGCTTTCTGTGGTAGAGATTTCCACAAGTCCACAACTCTCTGAGAGAAGACGTTCTTCCTCATCTCAGTCCTGAATGGCTTACCCCTGATTCTTAAGCAGTGACCCCTAGTCTGGAAGTCCCCAACATCGGGAACATTCTTCCCCCATCCAGCCTGTCCAGTCCCATCAGGATTTTATATGTTTCTATGAGATCCCCTCTCATTCTTCTAAACTCCGGTGAGTACAAGCCCAGTCGGTCCAGTCTTCCTTCATATGCCAGACCTGCCATTCCGGGAATTAATCTGGTGAACCTTCGGTGGACACCCTCAATAGCAAGAATGTCCTTCCTATTGCTGGCCAGGGTTTAGAGAACACCAAAGTATATCGTGGAGTTCACCTGACCCACAACTTTTGATAGATTTTGGTAAAGGGGAGCACAAGGGCCCACTTTACAGGTGTGATGCAACAGTGAGCTATGTTTAAAACAAAACAATGTTTATTCTATGAATCCAGTTCACATTTTATAAAGACACAGTAAACATTTTGTCAAATACCAATCCGGACCACCCCCAAAAGATACAGTACTCTATAGATAACCCTTGATAACTTTCCAAACAACATCCACAAATTAAACCCTTTTAAAATAAAGACAGCATGTTTACATTCTCTACAGAAACAGGTATTACTTTGAAATCATCAAGTGATCTTTCGATTGCAGAGCGAGATCATAACATCTTCTTGCTGTGAATGCAGCTCTTCACCTCTGAAAACGAAACCAAAAACACACTGCAGCTGCCAGCTCAAAAACAAAAGTGAAAGATGGACAGCCCAGCTCCACCCACACACTGACATCACTGCAGCTAATTGATAAACACCCATTTCCTAAAGGTACTGTAGCCACCTGGGTTGGCCACTTCCCAACTTAAAGTGGAGATCCACAAAGGCTGCAGGGAAATTCAGCCAACACAGGCAAGTGCAGAAATCCTGTGTATTGGAACTTGCATAAACCAGACAGCACTGAAACCAGCAGCTATCTGCATATGAATGAGCGATTCCCAGGCACATTTGATGCACTTCAGGTGAATAAGGCCAAGCCAGACTCCTCGGCACCAGCAGGAGCCAAGACAAAGGAAGGCCAACGGACATTTAGGGACTGCCCAGCGATCGGGGAACAACTCCAGTATTGGAGAAATCGATCCAAGTGATCAGAACGCAGTCCAATCATTTGGAACCAGGTCCGCCCCGAAAGGCGGGAAGCCCCTGGAGACTATAAAGTAGAGCCCCCCAAGTTCAAATCGGTCTTCTTGGCAGGGTCACTCAACAACGCGAATCAACCCCTGAGAGTGAACTGCCCAGCTGCCGCACCAACCAAGTAAGTCTCCAGTCAACGCTCGCTACGAGATAGGCGCTCCTAGCTACCAGTCCATACCAGCTTTTGAATCCTGCAGACTCAGGACCTGAACGAAAGGCCATTTGTTCCCCTGACCTGGTGGGCCAATTCCGAAGCTAAGTATAGGCCTTTTAGTGATAGGAATAGTCTAGAAAGTAGAGTTTATGCATGGGTAGTGATTTACTGTGTATAATAAATGTGTTTTGATTTGAATCTTACTTATTGGTGTGTTGAGTTATTGATCATTACTTGAACTTGAACCTCGTGGCGGTATCATAAAGATACCTGGCGACTCTAGAGCAAAGGTTAAACAAACAGAGCGAATTACGAATTAAGAGCCAACCAAAAGTTAGCAACAGTACATCCACCTGACACCTCCCCCAAGAGAAAAAAAATAAACCATCAACTTCAAGATGGTTTCATTTTTCACCTTTTCACTTTCCTTTAAGAAATATTGACAGTGAATATACGTTTTTTTTAACAAAACAAACCACGCGATCATTTATAATAACATAGTCCATTTTAGTTCTTCATCCTCCACCGAACCTGCTTCTTTTCATCACATTCGTGACAAAGCATCGGCTATCAATTTTTCTCAAACTGCCACATGTATTATTTTGAAATGAAATGGCTGTAACAATAAACTCCATCAAAACAGTCTGGCATTGTTATTCCGGAATCGTTCCAAAAACATCAATGGATTATGATGAGCATATATAAATGCGTCAGACGGATTGCTGTCACATAAATATGAAAATGTTGCAAAGCTAGCACCAAGCTCAAAGTCTCCTTCTCAATCGTAGAATACTTCTTCTGGTGCTTATTTAATTTCTTTGAAAAATTACCAATAGGCCGCTCTAGTCCTTCATCATCGTCTTGTAGAAGCACTGCACCTACGCCAACATCAATCGCATCAACAGCCACTTTGAATGGTTTTGTATAATTTGGGATGGCTAACATAGGAGCAGTGGTTAACACAGCCTTCAGGCAATCAAATGCCTATTGACACTCCGCTGTCCACTGAAATTTTCTACGCTTCTTTAGCAACTCGGTCAGTGGAGCAACCACACTGCAAACGTTCGACACAAATTTCTGATAAAATCTACTCATGTCAAGAAATCACATTATTTCCCTTCATGTCGAGAGTATTGAAACTTCCCAATAACTTTCATTTTCACATCCCCTGGAACCATTCGCCCTATCCGATTGTATGGCCAAGGAAAGTGACTTGGGCTTTTCCAAATTCACTTTTGGCTAGGTTTACAACCAAACCCGCAGAGTGGATAGTCAGAGGCTTTTTTCCAGGGTAGAGGTGTCAATTACTAGGTTTAAGGTGCGAGGGGCAAAGTTTAGAGGAGATGTATGAGGCAAGTTCTTTACACAGAGGGTGTGGGTGCCTGGAACTCACTGCCGGAGGAGGTGGTGGAAGCAGGGACGATAGTGGCGTTTAAGGGGCATCTTGACAAAGACTTGAATAGGAAGGGAATAGAGGGAAACGGACACCGGAAGTGTAGAAGATTGGTCGGCACAGGCTTGGAGGGCCGAAGGGCCTGTTCCTGTGCTGTACTTTTCTTTGTTCTTTTTTCTTTATACCTACATGTCCTGTGCCCATTTCATTTGTTTAGCTCTTTCTTTTTGTTCTGCTAGGGCTATTCTTTCTTTGTTTCTTTCTTCTAACTCCTTTTCTTTTTCCCTGATCTGTATCTTCCTTTTCCTCTCTTTTTCGTATTCAAACTGCTTTAATTCTTTTTCATGTTCAAGTTGCTTGATTTGTAACTACATTTTTGCCATTTCTAGTGAGTCAGACTGCATCTCAGGCAATTTTAAATGCTCGGTGAGCACCGTAAGTGCCTCTTCTTTTCGTGTGCTGTCAGGTAACGCTAACTGCAATGTTTTTGCCAAATCTAAAAACCTTTTTTTAGTCTCTGTTCGTAAGGTACTGCGTGTGACCTTCTCCACCCCCAAAAACCTCCGAGCCTCTGAAAGAGCCATTGTCCACAACACACTCCCTACTTAAACTGGAATACCACAACTGAAAAGCAAACACAAATATGCTCACTTCTCACTGTCTTTAAGTTCACTAAGCCAGCCCAATCACGAAAGATAGACTTTTATCCCGGATGAGCCCCCAATGTATTACGGGCCAGGGTTCAGAAACCACCAAAGTATATCATAGAGTTCGCCTGACCCACAACTTTAAATAGATTTTGATTATGGGGAGCACAAGGGCCCACTTTCCAGGTGTGATGCAACAGAGAGCTAAAGTATGTTTAAAACAAAACAATATTTATTCTATGAATCCAGTTAACATTTTATAAACACACAGTAAACAGTTTATCAACTACCAATCCGGACCACCCCCAAAAGATACAGTACTCTATAGATAACCCTTGATAACTTTCCAAACAACATCCACAAATTAAACCCTTTTAAAATAAAGACAGCATGTTTACGTTCTCTACAGAAACAGGTATTACTTTGAAATCATCAAGTGATCTTTCGATTGCAGAGCGAGATCATAACATCTTCTTGCTGTGAAAGCAGCTCTTCACCTCTGAAAACGAAACCAAAAACACACTGCAGCTGCCAGCTCAAAAACAAAAGTGAAAGACAGACATCCCAGCTCCACCCACACACTGACATCACTGCAGCTATTTGATAAACACCCATTTCTTAAAGGTACATCCACCTGACATTCCTCAAACTAGGAGACCAAAATAGCACACAATACACAAGGTATCCCTGCTCCTATACACAAATCCTCTCGCTATGAAGGCCAGCATGCCATTCGCTTTCCTCACCGCCTGCTGTACCTGCATGCCAACCTTCAGCAACTTTCTACCATGACACCTAGGTCTCGTTGCACTTCCCCTTTTCCTAAACTGCCGCCATTAAGATAATAATCTGCCTTCCTGTTTTTGTCAGCAAGGTGGATAACCTCACAGTTACCCACAGTATATTGCATTTGCCCACTCAGACATGCAATGGCAGGAACACAATTTGGATTCATTTACACAAAATTAGCGGGCCTTTCCGCTGGATAATACCCCCCCCCCATGTACACATCACATCGCCGGGGTTATAGAACATAGAACAGTACAGCAGAGTACAGGCCCTTCGGCCCACGATGTTGTGCCAACCAACCACTTATCCTAATCTAAGATAAACCTAACATACACCACTTCAAATTACTGCTGTCCATGTGCCTGTCCAAGAGTCGCTTAAATGTCCCGAATGACTCTGACTCCACCACCTCCGCTGGCAGTGCATTCCACACACCCACCACTCTCTGAATAAAGAACCTACCTCTGACATCTCCCCTATACCTTCCTCCAATCACCTTAAAATTATGTCCCCTACTGACAGCCATTTCCACCCTGGGGAAAAGTCTCTGGCTATCCACTCTATCCATGCCTCTCATCACCTTGTACACCTCTATCAAGTCACCTCTCTTCCTTCTTCGCTCCAGTGAGAAAAGCCCAGCTCCCTCAACCTTTCTTCAAAAGCCATGCCCTCCAGTCCAGGCAGCATCCTGGGAAATCTCCTCTGCACCCTCTCCAAAGCATCCACATCCTTCCTATAATGAGGCGACCAGAACTGGACACAATATTCCAAGTGTGGTCTAACCAGGGTTTTATAAAGATGCAGCAAAGCCTCGCGGCTCTTAAACTCAATCCCCCTGTTAATCAAAGCCAACACACCATATGCCTTCTTAACAACCCTATCAACTTTGAGGGATCTATGTCCGTGGACCCCAAGATCCCTCTGTTCCTCCACACTTTCAAGAATTCTGCCTTTAACCCTGTATTCAGCATTCAAATTCGACCTTCCAAAATGAATCATTTCACATTTATCAAGGTTGAAGTCCATCTGCCACTTCTCAGCCCAGCTCTGCATCCTGTCAATGTCCTGTTGTGACCTGCAAAAGCCCTCAACACTATCTACAACTCCCCCAACCTTCCATGTCATCGGCAAACTTATTAACCCACCCTCCCACTTCCTCATCCAAGTCATTTATAAAAACCACAAAAAGCAGAGGTCCCAGAACAGATCCCTGCAGGACAAAATTCTGAGTAGTTAATTAACTATTGCAACTAGAGCAGTTAATTAACTACCATAACTAGAGAGTTAATTAACTACCACAACAGACCAAGCAATTAACTTCTGTAACAAAGGCAAGTGATTAGCTGTCATAACCAGGGAAAGCAATTATTTTTAATATAAATTTGGAGTTCCCAATTGTTTTATTTCCAATTAAGGGGCAATTTAGCGTTGCCAATCCACCTACCCTGCACATCTTTGGGTTGTGGGGATGAAACCCACGCAGACACGGGGAGAATGTACAAACGCGACACGGATCGTGACCCGGATCCGGGATCGAACCCGGGTCCTCAGCACCTTGAGACAGCAGTGCTAACCACTGCGCCATCCGTGCTGGAAAACAATTATTTACTACAACTAGGACAAGTGGTTTATTACCCTAACTAGAATGGATCTCTCCTGAGGCCTGTAAATTGGAATCAAAAGAATAATAATCTTGAAGATCTTCTTCGAGGCTTGATGTATCTTCTGTTTAACTCCCCTCAGCTTCTGCCAGGTGGAGCTATCTATTCACAAGGACAGGTCACTGCATTATAAACCCTGCTCGACCTTTGAATGAAGAGTTGAAATCAAAGAGAGCTAGTTCTGATTTCTAGAGGAAATTCCTCGGTTTAGACTTGACTTGTTACAGATACACATTTCAAAAGAAAATGAGGATACCTGTCAGATATTAAAGTGACGTTCCCTTAATCTCGAGTATGTGAGATTCACTCACTTCACAACAGCTCTGACATCAATCTGTTCTGAAGAGAATCTGACAAATCTGTTATGGACGGGGGGGGGGGGTTTAATTTAAAAACGCTGATTTTCCCTCTTGCCGATTGTGCACAAACAGAGAATGTTTTGATTTTGATCGGCCCGTTTCGAAGTAGCAGTGTATTTCCCAAAGCCTCAGTGCTTAATTGGCTCTCCAGCGTGAAGTTGCATCATCCTGACTTTTGCAGGTGGGAGTAGGCAGTGCGACCATTTCCATGCCCGCCGATCACGCACGTCCAACAAGCACGAAGTTCAGATCCAGGAGTCCTGGGAATCTTTGATAACAAACTTCTGGAAATGTCCTGGTTAGAATGGCTACAGAATCGCGGTTGTCTTTATAAGACCATAAGACATAGGAGCAGAATTAGGCCAGTCTGTGATGTTCTTTGCTTTCTGAATTGGGATGGCTTTGAAGTGTACTGTCTCAGAAAGAACATCAAGCTAAGTTTTGAACAAAGCTCATTTATTTACACTACAACTAAATAGATTTGACTTGCCAAAGTCAAAATAATGGTCATTAGGAAAAGTAGATCCGAAAATATCTTGATTCCTGGAGTGATTCACCTTGAATCCACATCATATTGAATGAGTCTACGTTTGTGAAGATTGTAGTCATGGGGAAGCAGGCTTTCACAATTCAGACAGGGATGTTTCCCAATCCTGTCAGTGTGAAGTTGATTTTTCGGCAAAGTCCAGTTAATGAAGTAAGAATGTCCAACTTGTTCAAAACAGCTTCACCAGCTGACAACCAAATGCCGGGTTTTCATTTGAAACGTTCCTCGCGGTCCCAGTGACATTTCAGTCTAAAACGAGACAGAAATGCGGGATAAACGCAGCAGGTCTGGCAGCATCTGTGGAGAGAGTTAACGTTTCAGGTCTATTTGACCTACAGATTCTTCTGCCCAGCTCATTCTCCTTCCAAACGGAGTTAATTTCAAGAATTTTAGACAATATCGTGGTATCCCGCTGGTTCTGTGTGGGTAGATAACAGAGCTGTTTCGTAACACAATTGGGTTGAAGTTGAGGTATTGAAATGTTGCCAAAAGGAAGTGGAAAGAAGAGATGTGTCGTTATGAGCTGTCATAGCACGATGCTTCCTAAATAAAACCTGAATATTGTCAGCAGAGTTTGCAGTGTTATCGGGGGAAGGCTAGTTTTAAAACAAGTCTTCCATCTCTGGGGTTTGGATATCAGCTCCATATTTGACTATGGTCCTCGGGATAGTTAATTCCACTTTCAGGGCCTTCCTGATATTTGAGTCTTGTTCCTTTTCTGGGTGTGTTTCCCCTTTTGTTGTTTCAACATGTTGGTCTTTACCCGTCTCATTTAGGGTTTCTTTAGGAAGCCAGTTCCTGAGGTGTTGCCAACGACCTAATCTCGGCCCATTCCCGCGGCCGATCCTGACAACCCCACCTAACCTCTGGACACTAAGGGGAAATTTAGCGTGGCCAATCCACCTAACCTGCACAGGGCCCCAGTTTAACACCTAATCAGAAAGGACGTATCTCTGACACTCCCTGAGCACTGAAGTAGCAGCCTAGATTATGGATTTAACCCTCTGGAGTGTGACTTGAATTGACAACATTCGAAGCCAGAAGGGAGAGATTATTTCAGAAATGACCTAGAATGATAGAAGAATCACTACAGTGCAGAAGGGGACTCTTCAAGTCTGCACTGACCCTCTGAAGGAACACACCACCTAGGCCCAATCCAAACCCCACATTTTTCCTATCATCCCACCTGGGGGCAATTTATCATGGCCAATCCACCTAACCCACACAGCTTTGGACTGTGGGAGGAAACCAGAGCACCCGGAGGAAACCCACGCAGAGCCGAAATTGAACCCGGGTCTCTGGCGCCGTGAGGCAGCAGCGCTAACCACTGTGCCACCGTGCCATTTGACAAAGGAAAAACGTAAAACTCCTGCCTTCTCCCCATAACCCCTGATCCCCTTACTAAACAAGAAACTACCTATCTCTGTCTCAAAGACACTCAGTGAATTGTCCTCCCCAGCATTCTGCGGCAAAGAGTTCTGCAGATTCACCACCCTCTGGCTGAAGAAATTCCTCTTCATCTCTGTTTTAAAGGATCGTCCCTTTAGTCTGAGATGGTGTCCTCTGGTTCTAGTTTTTCCTACAAGTGGAAACATCCTCTCCACGTCCACTCTATCCAGGCCCGCAGTATCTTGTAAGTTTCAAAAAGATCCCCTCTCATCCTTCTAAACTCCAACGAGTACAGATCCAGAGTCCTCAAACGTTCCTCATAGGAGAAGTTCTTCATTCCATGGATCATTCTTGTGAACCTCCTCTGGACCCTTTCCAAGGCCAGCACATCCGTCCTGAGATACGGGGCCCAAAACAGCTCACAATACTCCAAATGGAGTCTGACCAGAGCCTGATACAGCCTCAGAAGTACATCCCTGGTCTTGTATCCTAGCCCTCTTAACATGAATGCTAACATTTGCTTTCTTAACTGCCAACTGAACCTGCACATTAACCTTAAGAGAATTGTGAACATTGCATTTGCCTTCTTAACTACCGACTGAACCTGTACATTAACCTTAAGAGAATCATCAACAAGGACTCCCAAGTCCCTTTGTGCTTCTGCTTTCCGAAGCATTTCACTATTTAGAAAATAGTCTATGCCTAGATTCCTCCTTACAAAGTGCATAACCTCACACCTTTCCACATTGTATTTCATTTGCCACTTCATTGCCCACTCTCCTAGCTGGTCCAAGTCCTTCTGAAGCTCCCTTGCTTCCTCAATACTATCTGCCCCTCTTCAGATCTTTGTATCATCTGCAAACTTAGCAACAGTGCCTTCAGTACCTTCTTCCAGATCATTAATGTATATTGTAAAAGGTTGTGGTCCCAGCACAGATCCCTGAGGCACACCACTAGTCACCGGCTGCCATCCTGAAAAATACCCCTTTATCCCCACTCTTTGCCTTATGCCAGTCAGCCAATCCTCTAGCCATGCCAGGATCTTACCTTTAACATCATGGGCTTTTACCTTATTTAACAGTCTCCGATTCGGCACCTTGTCAAAGGCCTTCTGGAAATCTAAATAAATCACATCCACTGATTCTCCTTTGTCTAACTTGCTTGTTACCTCCTCAAAGAATGCGAACAGATTTGTTAGGCACGACCTCCCTTTGACAAAGCCGTGCTGACTCAGTCCTATTTTACCATGCACTTCCAAGTGCTTTGCGTCTTATCTTTAATAACAGACTCGAAAATCTTACCAATGACCAAAGTCAGGGTAACCGGCTAACCGACCTATAATTTCCCGTCGTCTGCCTCCCTCCCTTCTTTAACAGTGGTGTTACATTAGCCACTTTTCAGTCCTCTGGGACCCTTCCTGCCTCCAGTGACTCCTGAAAGATCATCACTAATACCTCCACAATTTCCTCAGCTATCTCTTTTAGGACCCTGGGGTGTAGTCCTTCCGGTCCAGGTGATTTATCCACCTTCAGACCTTTCAGTTTCCCCAGAACCTTCTCCTTAGTAATGGTCACTGCACTCACCTCTGCCCCCTGGCTCTCCTGGAGCTCTGGCATCCCACTGGTGTCTTCCACCGTGAAGACTGATGCAAAGTAACTATTCAGTTTGTCTTCCATTTCTTTGTTTCCTATTATTACTTCTCCAGCCACATTTTCCAGTGGTCCAATGTCTATTTTTGCCTCTCTCTTACCTTTTATATGTTGAAAAAATCTCTTCCTATCTTCCTTTATATTACTAGATAGCTTGCACTTGTACTTAATCTTCTCCCCCCTTATTGCTTTTTTTAGTTTTCCTCTGCTCACTTTGAAAGGCTTCCCAACCCTCTGGTTTCCCACTAATTCTTGCCACTTTGTATGCTTTTTCCTTAGCCTTTATGTTGTCCTTGACATCCCTCGTCAGCCATGGATGCCTTGTCCTCCCCTTAGCATGTTTCTTCCTCCTTGGGATGAATTTCTGTTGTGCCTCCCTAATAACCCCCCAAAACTCCTGCCGTTCCTGTTCTACTGTCTTCCCTGCTGGGCTCCTTCTCCAATTAACTCTGGCCAACTCCTCCCTCATGTCTTTATAGTTACCCTTATTTAATTGTAATACTGTTACATCTGATTGCAGCTTGTCCCTCTCAAACTGCAGGGTCAATTCAATCATATTGTGGTCACTGCTCCCTAAGGGTTCCTTCACCTTAGGTTCCCTAATCAAGTCTGCTGATTATACATCACCAAATCCAGAATTGCCTGTTCCTAGCTGTCACAAGCTGCTCCAGAAAACCACCTCATAGACATTCCACAAATTCCATTTCTTGGGATCCACTACCAACCTGATTTTGCCAGTCCACCTGCATATTGAAGTCCCCCATGATTATTGTAATATTGCATTTTTTACATGCCTTTTCTATCTCCTGATTTATTTTCTGCCCCACATCCTGACTACTGCTAGGGGGCCAGTACATAACTGCCATCAGGGTCTTTTTACCTTTGCGATTCCTCAACTCTACCCACAGAGATTCTCTGCCTTCTGATCCTATATCGCTCCTTGCTATCGATTTAACTTCATTCCTTACTAACAGTGCAACCCCGCCCCCTTTGCCCATCTGCCTGTCCTTTCGATAGGACATATATCCTTGGATATTTAGATCCCAGCCCTGATCCCATTGCAGCCAAGTCTCTGTGATGCCCACAACATTGTACCGGCCAATTTCAATGTGCGCAACAAGCTCATTTACCTTGTTCCGTATACTGTGCGCATTTAGGTACAGCACCCTGAATCCTGCATTGCCCACCTCCGTTTTCACACTCTCCTCAGTCACTGTACTCTGTACTGTAGCCCTTTTTGATTTTTGACTATGGCTTCTCTGCCTTACACTTTCCCCCTTACTGGTTTTTGTTTCTGGCCCTGTTTTACTTCCCTCCGACTGCCTATATTCGATCCCATCCCCCTGCCACATTAGTTTAAACCCTCCCCAACAGCTCTAGCAAACATCACCCCTAGGTACATCGGTTCCAGTCCTGCCCAGGTGAAGACTATCCGATTTGTACTGGTCCCACCTCCCCCAGAACTGGTTCCAATGCCCCAGGAATTTGAATCCCTCCCTCTTGCACCATCTTTCGAGCCACACATTCATCCTATCTATCCTGACATTTCTACTCTGACTAGCTAGTGGCACTGGGAGCAATCCTGAGATTACTACTTTTGAGGTCCTACTTTTTAGTTTAACTCCTAACTCCCTGAATTCAGCTTGTAGGACCACATCCTGTTTTTACCTATATCGTTGGTGCCTATGTGCACCATGACAGCTGGCTGTTCACCATCCCCCAGAATGTCCTGAAGCCGCTCCGAGACATCCTTGACCCTTGCACCAGGGAGGCAACATACCATCCTGGAGTCTCGATTGCGTCCGCAGAACCGCCTGTCTATTCCCCTTATGATTGAGACCCCGATCACTATAACCCTGCCATTCTTTTTCCTGCCCTCCTGCACAGCAGAGCCAGCCATGGTGCCATGAACCTGGCTGCTGCTGCCTTCCCCTGGTGAGCCATCTCCCTCAACAGTATCTAAAGCGGTATATCTGTTTTGCAGGGAGATGACCGCAGGGGACACCTTGTTGGTGAAAACTCACCACTATTCTTAGAAGTCCCCCTATACCAAAAAGGGCCAACATTCTAAATGGTGAACAGGGATTCTCACTCCCTGACTCCGATGCAGGCTTCAGTGGGTGCTATTCAGGTCAAACTATGTTTTCAAGTTATCCCCCGGTATAACCCATACCTTCACCGAAGATTTCATCTACTTACCACTTAGTAGCATCGATCCTGGGTCCCGCATTGCTAAGTAGGTAAAGTAGACTTTGGAATAACCACTATTTCAGGTTAAATTAAGTTATTTTATTATTATATTTTTTCTTTTAAAAGCTGCAATTACTTTCTTTACAAAAAGGAAAAAGATCTTGCTTCTGGATCCTTCTGGTTGGTTGAAGGGACCTTCAGGCCCAACTTGACAATTAATCTTCTTTTTAAAATCTGGTCTTCTTTAAATGTATTCGCTGATGAGCTCAGTTGCTGTCTCCTATCTTTCCCATGTACCGAGCTGTGAGAGCTGGCTCTGCTGGCTGTCTCTGAGCTGACTCTGAGCTGACTCTGCCTACTCTTTAAATTCTAGTCTTCCTTAGATGTATTAGCTGTTTTAGCTCGGCTGCTTTGCCCTGTCCCTTTCCCATGGCCGAGCTGACTGTAAGCTGACTCTGCTTGCTTCTCTTGTTCCTTCTCTGCTTCTCTATGACCTCTGGTTCTGTGTAGTTCCTGCTCTGGTCTCTCGGTTTATATTCTCTTTCGAACAGTTAAGTTTTTATGACTTTATTGTGAAGTAACTCTTATCCCTTTGTTTGTAAAAAGTATCTTTGATCTAAACATTCTAATGCAACCAAGTATTCATTTTGACATGACTTCATCTCATAGATCTGATTACATTGTGTCCTTTGTGATATTCAAAGTTCCTTTGTGATATTCAAAAATGCTTTGGTTTCAAGAGGTGTGAATTTTGATTTGGTTCCTGTCATTTCTATAGTTTTATTTTCCAATTGTGTCCTCAGCTCATAATTTTGACTTTGATTTTGGCTTTGAATTATGTTTTTCGTAGACTGATAGTCTCCAGTTTCCTTTAATTTATCTGGTATTAGCAAAATTTCACACCTAGAATTGTCACCAAATTCAACTGAACCTCATCCTTTCCTTTCCAGCTGCTTACTAAGATAGTTAATTTCAACGAAGGTGCAAAACATTGCTTTTGGCTGTGTGCTAAAAATCCACTTGGCTATAATTTCAAAGGTTTACATTTATCACCTAGCTCAACTGAAACTATCATCCATGCTTTTCCAGATGCTGACTAAGATAGTTACTTTCAATGAAGGTGTGAGCCATTGTTTTTGGCTTGATTCAAAATCCTGTGTGTTTGCTAAGCCTGCTTGACCAAGGATATCTGCATTTTACAATCCTGCTCTTTGCAGCTGCTATTAACCCTTTGTGGGATCTTTCCCTGTATCCTCTCATGTTTCTCTCAGACCAGATATTGCCAGACTTCCATGTTTCAAATAACACATCTTTCCATATTTTCAAAACAACCTGCACTGCCTTCCTACTCTTGCTCTTTCTTTTGGTCATCCATTTTCTATCTCCCTCAGTACCTTTCACCTACGGTGTGACCAACTCGTTAAATGTGCTATCCACGACATCCTCAGCATCGCGGATGCTCCAAAGTGAGTTTATCCACAGCTCCAGAGCCGTCAAGCGGTCTAACAGGAGCTGCAACTGGACACACTTCTTGCATGTGAAGGAGCCAGGAACAGTGGACGTGTCCCTGAGCACCCACATATCATACGAGGAGCGTGACACGGGTCTGGGATCTCCTGCCATGTCTTAAACCTTAGGTTTACTTTTCAACTACAATTCCAGAAAATGAAAGAAAAAATAAATAAATATACAAATGAAAAGAAAAACTACTTACCAGTCACTTACCAGGGATAAAAACCACCTCCTCCCCACCCAGCTTTGAATTCCCACCTCGCTTCAAATTCCAAAACTCACTCTTCACTGTGTCTCACTCTGGCTCTGTCTTCTCTGGCTCACTGGGAGAACTGAGAGCAGTTATCACTCTGAATTCACCAAAATGATCCAGAGATAGAGTTTAGATGGCAGAGAGATCAAAATTACACTTTCTTTGGCTGGCTTCAGCTCCAACACTAAAACGAAACCAAAAAACACAGACACACCCAAGCTTTTCCTGAAAGTGAAACTAAAAAGCAGAGCCAGAGCTCAGCTCCACCCACACTCTGACATCACTTGAGCAGACAAACATTTCTTAAAGTGACACTGCCATGACACAGGCCACCCCTCAGCACTGGAAATTTCTTCCAACTAAATATTGGGAAGACCAAAACCATTGTCTTGGTTTTGAGATCTTTAGTGACTTTTCCTGCAGATGTTTTCCATTTTCTGATTAGCACATCCACATTCTGCAGGATCCACACATCATTATCCTTCCCAGTCCTAACATTCTTGCTAAGTTTTTAGTTCACATTCTCATCCATTTAAATTTCAGTTAAACTCTGGATCGCTTTGCTCTTGTTGCTAATTCCCACTCTGGTCAAATTTCCATTTGGGAAGTACTGTTTGCACAGTTTTAACTTCACTCCCTTCCCAATCACTTTGGTGTGTGCCATCGTTTTTAAATAATAATCTTTTATTGTCACAAGCTGGCTTACTTACACTGCAATGAAGTTACTGTGAAAAGCTCCTAGGTGCCACATTCTGGCACCTGTTCGGGTACACAGAGGGAGAATTCAGAATGTCCAATTCACTGAACAGCACGCCTTTCAGGACTTGTGGCAGGAAACCAGAGCACCCGGAGGAAACCCACGCAGACACGGGGAGAACGTGCAGACTCCGCACAGTGACCCAAGCCGGGAACCGAACCCGGGACCCTGGCGCTGTGAAGAAACAGTGCTAACCATTGTGTTACCGTGCCGTCCATCTCTCAGGATAGTGTGTTCCTACGACTCCAATTCATCCCAAATTAGATTGTAAATCAAGTGCTATTACCCAATGCAACATATAATTGATTGACCTCAATATTTTAATCAACTGCTGATTTATTTTTCCTACAGGTCGGGCGCAAGTACTGATTCCAGTGTGATGTTTGCCTCTAAAATACCATGCTTCGAGTGTGAAAAAATGATCAATGCCTCTGGCATCAAGATTGTGGTTTCAGTTAACGATTGGAAAGGTGCCATGGAACCAAGAGCAGGTGCCTTGGAATTGAGGGTTGGAGCCCAGAAATCTGGAGAAGAAGCCTGGGAATCAGAAGCGGGATCTCAGGAACCAGGGGAAGGTGTGAAAATCATTTTGGTAAGGAGAGACACACTTGGAGCGTGATCCTCCAGCCACGCTGAGCCAGAAAAGCAGCTCGCTGCAGCCCAGCATGTCCATTGAGAGCTGGGAGACTCCGCTCCCGGGATCTACCCGTCTCTCAACGCCTGGCGAGATTCAAAGCAATCTTGGAAGACGTTGTGAGGTGAATCCTGACCGCAATGGGGAGGAGCACCTTTTGGCAAATCTGCATATTAGAGCGAGGTAGTAAGCCTTGCACTAATATGCAGATTCCTGAGGTACTTGAGGCTTTGGGATTCAATCACTTCGCCTCAGGGACCTCCGACGAGCACGGTTTGATACTGGTCCTCACAAATGTGGACCAGACGGAACGCCACTCGTGGGGGGTCTCCAAGGGAATCGGAGCTCCTCATTGTAAAAAACGGGGCTGTGTGCGGCCTCGGCCGGGTGTTCCCCGTTCAGGCCCCTTATTCAAAGTGAGTCCGCTTTGCATAGCCACGTGTCTCTCGGCACTGCGAGTGCTGGCAAAAACGGCTAAACACGCTTCCCCTTCGTTTGAGTATACCCCCATCACCCTTACTGCACCCCATCCTCCTAGTATGCCCCTACCCTCCCGAACCCATTTGACTAAAATTAAAATAGAAAATTCTGGATAAACTCAGGTCTGGCAGCATCTGTGGAGTGAGAAACAGACTTAATTAGGATCTAAACAATCTTTCTACAGGACAATTGACTACTTGACCACCCCCACCACTGACCACCTCCTCACTGACCACCTAACCCACTCCCACTGACCACCTCCATTGCTCGATCCACTCCTAACCTCTCACCTTTATTCTGGCATCTCAAAGTGATAGCGACCTTTAAAACTACCTGCTTTATGTGCTGGAAAAAGGAGGCAAGTGTTCCTCCCCTCCCCACTCTCCTGTGCTCGACTGAAGGTCCCAGGAACTTGCTGCACTATTCTCACCTGGCCCATGTCAAGGTGCAGAGTAAGAAACTAGGAGTGGAGTGGCAATCTGACTGTGATTATCTCGACTAAATTATGGCCCATAACAGATTTAAGTGAGTTCACAACATCATGACCCTGGTTAATTCTGGCCTGAATTTCTTTGGCAGACTCTGTATCGTCCATGCTGAGCGACCCAAAATAGCAGAACACTGTTCATCAGAATCCTGGGCGTCATTCTCCGATCCCCCAGCGGGTCGGAGAATGGCCGTTGGCCGCCGTGAATCCCGCCCCCGCCGCCCGCCGAATTCTCCGGTACCGGAGATTGGGCGGGGGCTGGAATCGCGCCAGTTGGCGGGACCCCCCGCTCAATTTTCCGGCCCGGATGGGCCGAAGTCCCGCCCAGAAATTGCCTGTCCCGCCAGCGTAAATTAAAGTTGGTGTTTACCAGCGGGACCAGGCGGCGTGGGCGGGCTCCGGGGTCCTGGGGGGGGCGCGGGGCGATCTGACCCCGGGGGATGCCCCCACGGTGGCCTGGCCCGCGATCGGGGCCCACCGATCCGCGGGCGGGCCTGTGCCATGGGGGCACTCTTTCCCTTCCGCCACGGCCTCCACCATGGCGGAGGCGGAAGTGACTCTCCCCACTGCGCATGCGCGGGAAACTGTCAGCGGCTGCTGACGCTCCCACGCATGCGCCGCCCCGAATGTCATTTCCGCGCCAGCTGGTGGGGCAACAAACACCGTTTCCGCCAGCTGGCGGGGCGGAAATCCCTCCGGCGTCAGCCTAGCTCCTCAATGTCAGGGCTCGGCCGCCAAAGATGCGGAACATTCCGCACCTTTGGGGCGGCACGATGCCCGTCTGATTGGCGCCGTTTTGGGCGCCAGTCGGCGGACATCGCGCCGTTGGGGGAGAATTTCCCCAACTGTTTTCACCCATCTCCGTCATCTTTGTCTTGTTGACATTGAACAGGAGACCGTATTTCTGGTTAACTTGATCTGGTTTCCGCCCACAAATCTAGAAAGACGTGCTGTTAGGTAATTTAGACATTCTGAATTCTCCCTCTTGTGTACCCGAACAGGCGCCGTAATATAGCGACTAGGGGCTTTTCACAGTAACTTCATTGCAATGAAGCCTACTTGTGAAAATGAAGATTATTAGGGGCTGGTTCAGCACAGTGGGCTAAACAGCTGGCTTGTAATGCAGAACAAGGCTAGCAGTGCGGGTTCAATTCCCATACCGGCCTCCCCGAGCAGGCGGCAGAATGTGGCAACTAAGGGCTTTTCACAGTAACTTGATTGAAGCCTGCTTGTGACAATAAACTATTATTATTATTCTTAAAACACAGTGAAGATTCAAAACTCACCATCTGCCAATCAGTATTCTACATTTATATCCACCCAGTGTCTTCCTCATCACCATTTCTGCTGGGACATTGATTAAATATGGTGAGAGGAGATATAGCTGTCTAATACCCTTTTAAAACAGCACGGTAGCATAGTGGTTAGCACAATTGCTTCACTACTCCAGGGTCCCAGGTTCGATTCCCCACTGGGTCACTGTCTGTGTGGAGTCTGCATGTTCTCCCCGTATGTGCGTGGGTTTCCTCCGGGTGCTCCGGTTTCCTCCCACAGTCCAAAGATGTGCAGGTTAGGTGGATTGGCCATGCTAAAATTGCCCTTAGTGTTGGGTGGGGTTACTGGGTTATGGGGATGGGGTGGGAGTGTGGGCTTGGGTAGGGTGCTCTTTCCAAGAGCCGGTGCAGACTAGATGGGCCAAATGGCCTCCGTCTGCACTGTAAATTCTATGAAAACTCTGAACCATTCTGGGAGGGTGCCAGTAACTCTGACCCTAGCTTGTTGCTTGTGAAAAGCTTGGTTCACAAATTGATTCAATGCGATGAGTGTTCCAGCTCTCCAAATAACCAATAACTTGAACCATATTTCAATGCTTGTGTTGAGATTATTCTGTTAATTATATTGGATGATCATTGAAACTATCTCTCTCTTTTGCTTGCAGTGGGAGTGGCCAGGTGAATTGAGAGGTAAGGGGCACACTTCTAAGACATGGAATATGAAGGGTTAATACTGTTTCGCTGGTCAGGAAGAGCAAGGAGATCTGCCACAAACTCTCTCACCTTTACACTCCCCCCCACCCTCTGGTTCACTTTCCCACACAATCTCAGGATTATTATCTCAGCCAGTATTTCCCTTGCTCGGACATATCCAGGTTTTGTTGAAAATATCAGTTGACCTTTTCAGGCAGACACATCCTGCCCATTGCACTATTCCCTCTCAATACGTTGTGTTACAGATGGTAAGCTGCTCCTCATGACTACCTCAGTGATGCTGTTCTTTCTGAAAAGTGCTTAGTCAACAGAAAGGACAACGGCAAACCCAGCCCTGTCGACCCTGCAAAATCCTCTTTACTAATACCTGGGTGCTTGTGCCAAAATTGGGAGAGCTGTCCCACAGACTTAGTCACATTCATACCTTACAGATAATGTCCCAACATACCATCTCCATTTTTGGGTATGTCCCATCGGCAGGACAGACCCAGCAGGTGTGGCGGCATATTGGTATACAGTCAGGAAGGACTCCGGACCCCATGAAGTCCCATGGCATCAGTCCAAACTATGGTTACCAAATACCGCCCACCCCTCAGTTGATGAATCAGTACTTCTCCATGTTGAACACCACTTGGTGGAAGCATTGAGACTGACACGGGTACAGAATTTCCAAGGGCCCTTAGGGATGGGTAATAAATGCTGGCCGAGCCAGCGAAGCCCACATTACATTAAATGATGAACGCTAGTTTGCACTGTTGCCTCACAGCTCCAAAGACCCGGGTTCAATTCCGGCCTTGGGTATGGAGTTTGCACATTCTCCCCATGTCTACGTGGATTTCCTCCTGGTGCCCCGGTTTCCTCCCACAGTCCAAAGATATGCAGGTTAGGTGGATTGGCAGTTTTAAATTGCCCTTAGATGGGGTTATGGGAATAGGGTGGGGGAATTGAGTCTAGGTCGAATGCTCTTTCAGAGGGTTGGTGCAGACTCGATGGACCGAATGTCCTCATTCTGCACTGTAGGGATTCTATGATTCTAAAATCCTCCGATTGTTACACCACCGTCCAGTCTTTGTGGAGACAACGCCCAGTCTTCACATTGAGGATACCCACCAATGTGTTGTGTGGCACTACCACCATGCTAAATGGAATTGATTTTGAACAGATCTAGCAAGTCTAGCCTGGCAACTATGAGGTATTGAGGGTCTTTAGCGGCAGCAGAATTGTTACCAACCACAATCTGTAACCTGATGGCCCAGCATATCCCCACTCTATCATTACCACCAAACCAGGAGATCAACCTGGTTCAGTGATGAGCTCAGGAGCATACTGAAAAATGAGGTGTAAACCTGGTGAAGCTACAACACAGAACTACCTGCGTGCCCAACAGAGCTAAGAAATTCCCTAACCAAAGGATCAGGCCTAAGCTGTACTCTTCTGCTACATTCTGCCATGAGTTATGGTGGACAATTAAGCAATTCACTGGAGGAGGAGACTCCACAGCTATCATCATCCTCAATGATGGAGGAACCCAGCACATCTGTGCAAAAGTTGAGGCTGAAGCATTCTCAACAATCTTCAGCCATAAATGCCAAATGGATGATCGGTCTCGGTTTCCTTCACAGGTCCCCAGCATCACAGATGCCATCTTCAGCCAATTTGATTCCCTCCATGTGATATCAAGAAATGGCTGAAGACACTGGATACAGCAAAGGCTATGGGCCCCGACAATATTCTGGCAATAGTAATGGAGACTTGTGCACCTGATCTTGCTGTGGCCCTGGCCAAGCTGTTCCAGTGCAGTTACAACACTGGCATCTACCCAGCAATGTGGAAAATTGCCCAGGCATAGCCTTTACACAAAGGGCAGGATAAATCCAACCCGGACAATTACCGCCCCATCGGTCTACTCTCAATCATCAGCAAAATGATGGAAGGGGCATCAACAGAGTTATCAATGGTATGTGTTCAGCAATAACCTGCTCACAGACACTGAGTTTGGGTTCTGTCAGGGTCACTCAGCTCTTGACCTCATTTTAGTCTTGGTTCAAACATGGACACAAGAGCTGAACTCCAGCGGCGAGGTGAGAGTGACTGCCCTTGACATCAAAGAACAAAGATAAGTACAGCACAGGAACAGGTCCTTCAGCCCTCCAAGCCTGCGCCGACCATACTGCCCGTCGAACCTAAAATCTTCCACACTTCCGGTGTCCGTATCCCTCTATTCCCATTCTATTCATATATTTTCCAAGAAGCCCTTTAAACGTCACTATCGTATTGCTTCCACGACCTCCTCTGGCAGTGAGCTCCAGGCACCCGATACCCTCTCTGTAAAAAACTTCTCTTTAACCGCTCTTTAATCTGTGATTATCCCTCTCTCCAGTTGCTCCATTTGGACCTGGAAAGACTTAATTACCTGCAAAGACTCGCATTCAAAGTGTCAGGCAGTGGGGTGTGAGATTCTAGACTGGGGCTGGTGCAGAGTCAGGCGGTGGGGTGTGAGGGTGTGGACTGTTGGGCTGGTGCCGTGTCAGGCAGTGTGGTGTGAGAGTGTGGACTGTGGGGCTGGTGCAGTGTCAGGCAGTGGGGTGTGAGAGTGTGGACTGTGGGGCTGGTGCAGAGTCATGCGGTGGGGTGTGAGTGTGTGGACTGTAGGGGTGGTGCAGTGTCAGGTGCTGGGGTGTGAGGGTGTGGACTGTGGAGCTGGTGCAGTGTCAGGTGCTGGGGTGTGAGGGTGTGGACAGTGGGGCTGGTGCAGTGTCAGGCAGTGGGGGGTGAGGGTGTGGACTGTGGGGCTGGTGCAGTGTCAGGCAGTGGGGTGTGAGAGTGTGGACTGTGGGGCTGGTGCAGAGTCAGGCGGTGGGGTGTGAGGGTGTGGACTGTGGGGCTGGTGCAGAGTCAGACGGTGGGGTGTGAGGGTGTGGACTGTGGGGCTGGTGCAGTGTCAGGCAGTGGGGTGTGAGTTTGGACTGTGTGGCTGGTGCAGAATCAGGCGGTGGGGTGTGGACTGTGGGGCTGGTGCAGTGTCAGGCAGTGTGGTGTGAGAGTGTGGACTGTGTGGCTGGTGCAGAGTCAGGCGATGGGGTGTGAGGGTGTGGACTGTGGGGCATGTGCAGAGGCAGGCGGTGGGGTGTGAGGGTGTGGACTGTGGAGCTGGTGCAGTGTCAGGCAGTGAGGTGTGAGGGTGTGGACTTTGGGGCTGGTGCAGTGTCAGGCGGTGGGGTGTGAGTGTGTGGACTGTGGGGGTGGTGCAGTGTCAGGCAGTGGGGTGTGAGAGTGTGGACTGTGGGGCTGGTGCAGAGTCAGACAGTGGGGTGTGAGAGGCTGGGCTGTGGGCTGGTGCAGTGTCAGGCAGTGAGGTGTGAGGGTGTAGACTGTGGGGCTGGTGCAGAGTCAGACGGTGGTGTGTGAGAGTCTGGACTGTGGAGCTGGTGCAGAGTCAGGCGGTGGTGTGTGTGTGTGTGGACTGTAGGGGTAGTGCAGTGTCAGGCAGTGGGGTGTGAGGGTGTGGACTGTGGGGCTTGTGCAGAGTCAGGCAGTAGGGTGTGAGGGTGTGGACTGTGCGACTGGTGCAGTCTCAGGCGGTGGGGTGTGAGTGTGTGGACTGTAGGGGTGGTGCAGTGTCAGGCAGTGGGGTGTGTGGACAGTGGGGCTGGTGCAGTGTCAGGCAGGGGGGTGTGAGGGTGTGGACGGTGGGGCTGGTGCAGTGTCAGGCGGTGGGGTGTGAGAGTGTGGACTGTGGGGCTGATGCAGAGTCAGACAGTGGGGTGTGAGAGGCTGGGCTGTGGGCTGGTGCAGTGTCAGGCAGTGAGGTGTGAGGGTGTGGACTGTGGGATTAGTGCAGAGTCAGGCGGTGGGGTGTGAGGGTGTGGACTGTGGGGCAGGTGCAGAGTCTGGCGGTGGGGTGTGAGAGTGTGGTCTGCGGGGCTGGTGCAGTGTCAGGCAGTGGGGTGTGAGGGTGTGGACTGTGGGGCTGGTGCAGAGACAGGCGGTGGGGTGTGAGGGTGTGGACTGTGGGATTAGTGCAGAGTCAGGCGGTGGGGTGTGAGGGTGTGGACTGTGGGGCAGGTGCAGTGTCAGGCTGTGGTGTGTGAGAGTGTGGACTGTAGGGCTGGTGCAGTGTCAGGCAGTGGGGTGTGAGGGTGTGGACTGTGGGGCTGGTGCAGAGCCAGGCGGTGGGGTGTGAGGGTGTGGTCTGTGGGGTTTGTGCAGTGTCAGGCAGTGGGGTGTGAGGGTGTGGACTGTGGGGCTGGTGCAGTGTCAGGCGGTGGGGTGTGAGAGTGTGGTCTGTGGGGTTTGTGCAGTGTCAGGCAGTGGGGTGTGAGGGTGTGGACTGTGGGGCTGGTGCAGTGTCAGGCGATGGGGTGTGAGGGTGTGGACTGTGGGGCTGGTACAGTGTCAGGCAGTGGGGTGTGAGAGTCTAGACTGGGGCTGGTGCAGAGTCAGGCGGTGGGGTGTGAGGGTGTGGTCTGTGGGGTTTGTGCAGTGTCAGGCAGTGGGGTGTGAGGGTGTGGACTGTGGGGCTGGTGCAGTGTCAGGCGATGGGGTGTGAGGGTGTGGACTGTGGGGCTGGTACAGTGTCAGGCAGTGGGGTGTGAGAGTCTAGACTGGGGCTGGTGCAGAGTCAGGCGGTGGGGTGTGAGGGTGTGGACTGTGGGGCTGGTGCAGAGTCAGGTGGTGGGGTATGAGGGTGTGGACTGTGGGGCTGGTGCAGTGTCAGGCAGTGGGGTGTGAAGAGTGTGGACTGTGGGGCTGGTGCAGAGTCATGCGGTGGGGTGTGAGTGTGTGGACTGTAGGGGTGGTGCAGTGTCAGATGCTGGGGTGTGAAGGTGTGGACAGTGGGGCTGGTGCAGTGTCAGGCAGTGGGGTGTGAGGGTGTGGACTGTGGGGCTGGTGCAGTGTCAGGCGGTGGGGTGTGAGACTGTGGACTGTAGGGGTGGTGCAGTGTCAGGCAGTGGGGTGTGAGAGTGTGGACTGTGGGGCTGGTGCAGAGTCAGGCGGTGGGGTGTGAGGGTGTGGACTGTGGGGCTGGTGCAGAGTCAGACGGTGGGGTGTGAGGGTGTGGACTGTGGGGCTGGTGCAGTGTAAGGCAGTGGGGTGTGAGTTTGGACTGTGGGGCTGGTGCAGAGTCAGGCGGTGGGGTGTGGACTGTGGGGCTGGTGCAGTGTCAGGCAGTGGGGTGTGAGAGTGTGGACAGTGTGGCTGGTGCAGAGTCAGGCAGTGGGGTGTGAGGGTGTGGACTGTGGGGCTGGTGCAGAGGCAGGCGGTGGGGTGTGAGAGTGTGGACTGTGTGGCTGGTGCAGAGTCAGGCGGTGGGGTGTGAGGGTGTGGACTGTGGGGCTGGTGCAGAGGCAGGCGGTGGGGTGTGAGGGTGTGGACTGTGGAGCTGGTGCAGTGTCAGGCAGTGGAGTGTGAGAGTCTGGACTGTGGGGGCTGATGCAGTGTCAGGCAGTGGGGTGTGAGAGTGTGGGCTGTGGGGCTGGTGCAGAATCACGCGGTGGGGTGTGAGTGTGTGGACTGTAGGGGTGGTGCAGTGTCAGGTGCTGGGGTGTGAGGGTGTGGACAGTGGGGCTGGTGCAGTGTCAGGCAGTGGGGTGTGAGGGTGTGGACTGTTGGGCTGGTGCAGTGTCAGGCGGTGCGGTGTGAGACTGTGGACTGTAGGGGTGGTGCAGTGTCAGGCAGTGGGGTGTGAGAGTGTGGACTGTGGGGCTGGTGCAGAGTCAGGCGGTGGGGTGTGAGGGTGTGGACTGTGGGGCTGGTGCAGTGTCAGGCAGTGGGGTGTGAGTTTGGACTGCGGGGCTGGTGCAGAGTCAGGCGGTGGGGTGTGGACTGTGGGGCTGGTGCAGTGTCAGGCAGTGTGGTGTGAGAGTGTGGACTGTGTGGCTGGTGCAGAGTCAGGCGGTGGGGTGTGAGGGTGTGGACTGTGGGGCTGGTGCAGAGGCAGGCGGTGGGGTGTGAGCGTGTGGACTGTGCAGCTGGTGCAGTGTCAGGCTGTGAGGTGTGAGGGTGTGGACTTTGGGGCTGGTGCAGTGTCAGGCGGTGGGGTGTGAGTGTGTGGACTGTGGAGCTGGTGCAGTGTCAGGCTGTGGGGTGTGAGGGTGTGGACTGTGGGGCTTGTGCAGAGTCAGGCAGTAGGGTGTGAGGGTGTGGACTGTGCGACTGGTGCAGTGTCAGGCGGTGGGGTGTGAGTGTGTGGACTGTAGGGGTGGTGCAGTGTCAGGCAGTGGGGTGTGTGGACAGTGGGGCTGGTGCAGTGTCAGGCAGGGGGGTGTGAGGCTGTGGACTGTGGAGCTGGTCCAGAGTCAGGCGGTGGGGTGTGAGGGTCTGGACTGTGGGGCTGGTGCAGTGTCAGGCAGTGGAGTGTGAGAGTGTGGACTGTGGGGCTGGTGCAGAGTCAGACAGTGGGGTGTGAGAGGCTGGGCTGTGGGCTGGTGCAGTGTCAGGCAGTGAGGTGTGAGGGTGTGGACTGTGGGATTAGTGCAGAGTCAGGCGGTGGGGTGTGAGAGTGTGGTCTGCGGGGCTGGTGCAGTGTCAGGCAGTGGGGTGTGAGAGTGTGGTCTGCGGGGCTGGTGCAGTGTCAGGCAGTGGGGTGTGAGGGTGTGGACTGTGGGGCTGGTGCAGAGACAGGCGGTGGGGTGTGAGGGTGTGGACTGTGGGATTAGTGCAGAGTCAGGCGGTGGGGTGTGAGGGTGTGGACTGTGGGGCAGGTGCAGTGTCAGGCGGTGGTGTGTGAGAGTGTGGACTGTAGGGGTGGTGCAGTGTCAGGCAGTGGGGTGTGAGGGTGTGGACTGTGGGGCTGGTGCAGTGCCAGGCGGTGGGGTGTGAGGGTGTGGACTGTGGGGCTGGTGCAGAGTCAGGCGGTGGGGTGTGAGGGTGTGGACTGTGGAGCTGGTGCAGTGTCAGGCAGTGGGGTGTGAGTGTCTGGACTGTGGGGCTGGTGCAGATTCAGGCGGTGGGGTGTGAGGGTGTGGACTGTGGGGTTTGTGCAGTGTCAGGCAGTGGGGTGTGAGGGTGTGGACTGTGGGGCTGGTGCAGTGTCAGGTGGTGGTGTGTGAGAGTGTGGACTGTAGGGGTGGTGCAGTGTCAGGCAGTGGGGTGTGAGGGTGTGTACTGTGGAGCTTGTGCAGAGTCAGTCAGTAGGGTGTGGACTGTGGGGCTGGTGCAGAGTCAGGCGGTGGGGTGTGAGGGTGTGGTCTGTGGAGCTGGTGCAGTGTCAGGCAGTGGGGTGTGAGTGTCTGAACTGTGGGGCTGGTGCAGAGACAGGCGGTGGGGTGTGAGGGTGTGGACTGTGGGGCTCGTGCAGAGTCAGGCGGTGGTATGTGAGGGTGTGGACTGGGGCTGGTGCAGTGTCAGGCAGTGGGATGTGAGAGTGTGGACTGTAGGGGTGGTGCAGTGTCAGGCGGTGGGGTGTGACGGTGTGGACTGTGGGGCTGGTGCTGTGTCAGGCGGTGGGGTGTGGACTGTGGGGCTGGTGCAGTGTCAGGCAGTGGGGTGTGAGGGTGTGGACTGTGGGGCAGGTGCAGTGTCAGGCGGTGGGGTGTGAGGGTGTGGACTGTGGGGCTGGTGCAGTGTCAGGCAGCGGGGTGTGAGGGTGTGGACTGTGGGGCTGGTGCAGTGTCAGGCCGTGGGGTGTGAGCGGGGGTGGGGGTACTGATGGGCTGAAGGACTGCATGCATACAGTGGATTCTCTCTTGGAGCTTCGCCTCCGACCTGGCACAGCGCTATCTCCCGGCTGGCGGCTCCCCCAGCAAGGTCCAGAGCCCTTTGCTCATAGACGGTCAGGGGATGCAGCTCAGGAGATCTCCCTCCGGTTCTTGAACGCTCCCTGTAATTGTGAACTGTCTTGCCCTTGGTGGGGGAGGGGGCGGAAGTAGAAGAACCTCAGGGTTAGGCGGACATTGGCAGGACACACACATGAACGCAATGTTATCACAAGGTGGCGACACTGCGACCCCCACCATTGCACCTGCTCACTGGGTGGGGTGGGGGGTTCCACATGTGTCCTGGGTGCAACGTGGGGCCCCAGCCCCTCCCCCCGGCGTTGCCCGGGGGGAGTGTCAGGGTACTGACCCTCGCTGCCCCCGTGAGGTGGTGCAGTTTCCTCCTGCACTGGTCTCCCATGCAGGGGATGTGCCCCACAGCGCTGACAGCCACCCCCACCTCTCTGCCGGTGTCCACGTCTGGGGAAGTGGATGGCCCTGCGCTCCTCCACTGCCTCCAGGAGTGCCTCCAGCTCGCTGTCCCGGAAGCGGGACACATGGACAGTGACCCGGGACCGAGATTGAACCCCGGTCCGAGATTGAACCCGGGTCCTTGACGCCGCGAGGCAGCAGAGCAAACCACTGCACCACCATGCTGCCCCTCACCTCAATGTTTTCGAATAAATTTGCAGTGTATGTTTTCTCTGTTTGATAATATTATGTATTTCTAAATGTTCTGCTTTTACATACTTTCTAATGGACTCTAACGGAGGCCGGTACGTGGCACAGTGGTTAGCATTGCTGCCTACGGAGTTCGAATCCTGGCCCTGGGTCGCTGTCCGTGTGGAGTTGCATATTCTCCTCGTGTCTGCCTGGTTTTCACCCCCACAACCCAAAGATGTGCAGGATAGGTGGATTGGCCACGCTAAATTGCCCCTTAATTAGAAAAAAATTAATTGGGTACTCGGAATTTAAAATTTTTTTTTTTTTTAAATAATGGACTCTAACATTAGCTGTCAAGCTAACTGGCTGATATTACCTGATTTTTATCTCCCTCCCATTTTGAACCTCTTTCCTCATTCTAACGATGCCATTGGTGCCGACATGGACCACAACAACGGAATCCTGCCCCACCCACTGCAAGTCCCTCTCCAGCTCGGAGCAGACATCCTGAACCCTGGCACACAGTCAGCTGGACTCTGGCTCCTTGCTACAGAGAACAGTGTCAATCCCCCTCACGATACTGTCCCCTACTACTAATACACCCCTTTTTCTTCATCTACTTGAATGGCTTCCTGTACCATGGTGCCATGGTTAGTGAGCTCATCTATCCTCAAACCCCCACTCTCATCCAAATAAGCTGAGAGAACTCAAACCAATTGCAACGGCTAACACTCCTGCCCTCTGGGTCTGCTTACCTGCCTCAACTGCAGTCACACCCTCCTGTCTCTGACCACTTCCCAAACGAGGAGATCCTATCATACAAGAGTGTGACCGCCTTCTGAAGCATAGTGTCCAGGTAACTCCCTCCCTGATGTGGTGCAGTGTCCACGGCTCAACACCCAGCTCAATGAATCTGAGGTGAAATTCCTCGAGCCACAAACACTTACTGCAGATGTGTTTGTCCTGGATCACAATATTGTCCAGGAGCTCCCACATGCTGCAGCCTTGACACATCACATGTCCTGTCAGCCTTCATGTGTTTGAAATAATTACCTACTATTTATTTATGGTGCATTTTATATATTTTATGAGATAATCACCAGGCTGCGCACTGTCTTAAACCCGAGGGAAAGGGTATAACTGAGCCAATGTGTAAAAGCAGCATTAAAATTGTGGAGAAACACAGAAAACACAGATTCAGCTTCAATCAGCTCTCCGTCTCCCTCATTAATAATT
>NC_092725.1:42123542-42328944 GCF_047496885.1 Scyliorhinus torazame
GGGATCTGTGCTGAGACCACAACTTTTCACAATGTACATTAATGATCTGGAAAGGACTTCCGGGTTGCGGCGATGCGGAGCTAAGCCGCGCAGTTCGGCAGCTCCCGCGCAAACGGACTTTTGGGCCCGCTAACGGAGCCCCAACGGCACTTTAAAAAAAAAACAACCCGTGGAGAAGGAAGGAGAAAGTCCCCTAAAGACCTGCATGGATCGGACCCGCGGCGAAAAAAGCGGCCCTGGAGCAGCGGGAGAAGAAAGAAGAAAAAGAAGGGAAAAACAAAATGGCGGCACCCACAGACAGAGAGGAGATGAAAGAGTTCATCAAGTGCTGCTTCGAGGAGTTGCGTAAGGAGATGGTGGCGCCTATACTGGCAATGGTTGAAAGACTTGGAGCAACCCAGAAAGCTCAAGAGGTGAAGATCCAGGAGATCCAGGAAAAAGTGAGTGAGAACGACGACGTGCTCATGGGCCTGGCGGAGAGAGTGGAGCGGCACGAGGCGCTGCACAAGACGTGGGGGGGAAGACTCGAAGACCTGGAGAACAGATCAAGGAGAAACAACTTGAGGATCCTGGGTCTCCCAGAAGGAGTGGAGGGGGCCGATGCCACGGCATATGTGGGCACAATGATCGGGACGCTGATGGGTGCGGAGGCCCCCCCGGGATTGCTGGAGCTGGATGGGGCGCACCGAGTGCTAGCGAGGAAGCCCAAGGCAAAAGTGCCGCCAAGGGCGATGGTGGTGAGATTTCACCGGTTTACGGACAGAGAGAGGGTCCTGAAATGGGCCAAGAAGGAACAGAGCAGCAAGTGGGACAATGCGGAGATCAGAATATGCCCGGACTGGAGCGCGGAGGTCGCTAAGCGGAGAGCGGGTTTCAACCGGGCCAAAGCGGTGCTGCATCGGAAAGGAGTGAAATTTGGAATGTTGCAGCCAGCGCGACTGTGGGTTACACATAATGGCCAACACCAGTACTTCGAAACGCCCGAAGAGGCGTGGACCTTTATACTAGCTGAAAAATTGGACTCTAATTGAGGGTTTGTGTGGGAGGGGGGTGTTTGTGGGTTGAAGTATGATGGTTGTTATACATGGGGGGTCAACCACGCGCAGGAAATGCTATATGGGCTGGGGGAGAGGGACAAGGCCACGACAGGAGCTGCGCCATGGGGGGGCGGGGCAGGCTTTGGAAAGCGCGGGGTTGTCTATCCCGCGCGCGGCAAAAAAGGCGGGAAGGGGAACAAAGGAATGTACATTGATTGGGAGATTCCCACACGGGGGGGTTAAAGGGATGGCGGGGGAAGCCGGGGTCGGCAGGTGTCAGCAGACTTATGGGAGGGATATGGGGGGAGCAAAAAAGCTAGACGGGGTTCTAGCGGGGGAGAGGGGGGAAGGGGGGGCGGGGGAAAGGGTTGCAGGTGCACTGGCCGAAAGAGAACGGGACACAGAAGAGGTGGCTGGGACGGGGGTCCCCCGGCTGGGGGACTGGAGAGTGAGGGAGACGCGGGCAAGGGACTGGCCCAGAAAAGGAGATGGCTAGTCGGCGGGGGGGGGGGGAGTGAGAGTCCCTTCAATCCGGCTGATAACGTGGAACGTGAGGGGCCTGAATGGGCCGGTGAAGCGGGCTCGAGTGTTCGCGCACTTGAAGCGACTGAAGGCAGACGTGGCAATGCTCCAAGAGACACACCTGAAGGTGGCGGACCAGGTCAGGTTAAGAAAGGGATGGGTAGGACAGGTATTTCACTCTGGATTGGACGCAAAGAATAGAGGGGTGGCAATTCTGGTGGGAAAGCATGTGTCATTTGAGGCCAAGACTATCGTAGCGGATAATGGAGGGAGATATGTGATGGTGAGTGGAAGGTTGCAAGGGATGTGGGTGGTGTTGGTACATGTATACGCCCCGAACTGGGATGATGCTGGATTTATGAAGCGCATGTTGGGGCGCATTCCGGACCTGGAGGTAGGAGGACTGATAATGGGAGGGGACTTCAATACGGTGCTGGACCCAGCACTGAACCGCTCCAGATCAAGGATGGGAAGGAGGCCGGCAGCGGCCAAGGTACTTAGGGGGTTTATGGATCATATGGGGGGAGTGGACCCATGGAGGGTTGCAAGACCGCAGGCCAGGGAATTTTCTTTTTTCTCCCACGTGCACAAGGCTTACTCCCGGATAGATTTCTTTGTTCTGGGCAGGGCGCTCATCCCGAGAGTGGAGGGGACGGAGTATTCGGCCATAGCCGTTTCGGACCATGCCCCGCACTGGGTGGAACTGGAGCTGGGAGAGGAGAGGAACCAACGCCCGCTGTGGCGGCTGGATGTGGGACTGCTGGCCGATGAGGTGGTGTGTGGGAAGGTGAGGGGGTGTATTGAAAGGTACTTGGAGGCCAATGACAACGGGGAGGTGCGAGTGGGGGTGGTATGGGAGGCGTTGAAGGCGGTGATCAGGGGAGAGCTGATCTCCATCAGGGCTCATAGGGAGAAGATAGAGGGAATGGAAAGGGAGAGGTTAACATAGAACACAGAACAGCACAGTGGGCGATCTTGCGAGTGGACAGGAGATACGCAGAGGCCCCGGAGGAAAGATTACTTGGGGAAAGGCGACGGCTCCAGATTCACCTGCTGACCACAGGGAAAGGCGGAGGCACAGTGGAGGAAGGCGCAAGGGGCGACTTACGAGTACGGGAAAAAGGCTAGTCGGATGCTGGCGCACCAGCTCCGTAAGAGGGCGGCAGCGAGGGAAATAGGGGGAATCAAAGATGGAAGGGGAGCCACGGTTCGAAGTGCAATGACAATAAATAAGGTATTCAAGGGCTTCTATGAAGAGCTGTACAGATCCCAGCCCCCAGGAGGGGGAAGGGTGGGATGAGGCGATTCCTGGACCAGCTGGGGTTCCCGAGGGTGGAGGAGCAGGAGGCGGTTGGTTTGGGAGCACCAATTGGGTTGGAGGAGTTGAGTAAGGGTTTGGGGAGCATGCAGGCGGGGAAGGCCCCGGGGCCGGACGGGTTCCCGGTGGAATTCTATAGAAAATATGTGGACCTGCTGGCCCCGCTACTAGTGAGGACCTTCAACGAGGCAAGAGAGGAGGGAACCCTGCCCCAGACAATGTCGGAGGCAACAACCTCCTTGATTCTAAAGCGAGACAAGGATCCACTGCAATGTGGATCGTACAGGCCGATTTCGCTCCTCAATGTGGATGCTAAGCTATTGGTGAAGGTACTGGCCACTAGGATTGAGGACTGTGTCCCGGGGGTGATTCACGAGGACCAAACGGGATTCGTAAAGGGCAGGCAGTTAAATACCAATGTGCGGCGGCTCTTAAACGTGATAATGATGACATCGGAGGAGGGAGAGGCGGAGATAGTGGCAGCTATGGACGTGGAAAAAGCCTTTGACCGAGTAGAGTGGGAGTACCTCTGGGAGGTATTGCGCAGGTTTGGGTTCGGGGGAGGGTTTATTAGATGGGTTAAGCTCCTTTACAGCGCCCCGGTGGCGAGCGTAGTGACGAACCGGCGGAGGTCGGAGTACTTTCGGCTGTACCGAGGGATGAGACAGGGGTGCCCCCTGTCCCCCCTGTTGTTTGCATTGGCGATCAAACCCTTGGCCATATCACTTAGGGAGTCTCAGAAATGGAGGGGGATAGTCCGCGGGGGAGAGGAGCATCGGGTGTCGCTATATGCGGATGACCTGTTGCTGTACGTGGTGGACCCAATGGAGGGGATGGTGGAGGTCATGCAGACTCTCAAGGAGTTTGGAGAGTTCTCGGGCTACAAGCTTAATGTAGAGAAGAGTGAGCTTTTTGTATTACAGGCAGGGGACCAAGAAAGAGGGATAGGGGACCTACCGCTGAGGAGGGCGGAGAGGAGTTTTCGGTATTTGGGGATCCAGATAGCCAGAAGTTGGGGGGCCCTACATAAACTGAATTTGACGAGGGTGGTGGCGCAAATGGAGGAGGATTTTAAAAGATGGGACATGCTCCCGCTCTCGTTGCAGGTAGGGTGCAGTCGGTCAAAATGGTGGTCCTTCCGAGGTTTTTGTTCGTGTTTCAGTGCCTCCCCATCGTGATCACCAAGGGCTTTTTCAAGAGAGTAGGTAGGAGTATTATGGGGTATGTGTGGGCAAATAAGACCCCGAGGGTTAGGAGAGGGTTCTTGGAACGCAACAGGGACCGAGGAGGGCAAACCTAGAGAGTTATTACTGGGCAGCAAACGTGGCGATGATCCGCAAGTGGGTCATGGAGGGAGAGGGGTTAGCATGGAAGAGGATGGAGATGGCGTCCTGTAAAGGAACGAGCCTGGGGGCGTTGGTAACGGCACCGCTGCCGCTCTCGCCGGCAAAATACACCACAAGCCCGGTGGTGGTGGCAACACTAAGGATTTGGGGCCAGTGGAGAAGACACAGGGGTGCAATGGGAGCATCTGTGTGGTCCCCGATCAGGGGTAACCACCGGTTTGTCCCGGGGAAGATGGACGGGGGGGTTCCAAGGCTGGCATCGGGCGGGGATAAGAAGAATGGGGGACCTGTTCATTGACGGGACATTTGCGAGCCGAGGGGCACTGGAGGAGAAATTTGAGTTACGAAATGCATTTAGATATATGCAGGTGAGGGCTTTTGTGAGGCGACAGGTGAGGGAATTTCCGTTGCTCCCGGCACAAGAAGTTCAAGAAAAGGTGATCTCAGGGGCATGGGTCAGGGAGGGCAAGGTGTCGGAAATATACCAAGAGATGAAAGAAGAGGGGGAAGCGCTAGTAGAAGAATTGAAAGGTAAATGGGAGGAGGAGCTGGGGGAGGAGATTGAGGAGGGGCTATGGGCGGATGCCCTGGGTAGGGTTAATACCTCCTCCTCGTGTGCCAGGCTCAGTCTGATACAATTTAAGGTGGTTCACAGAGTGCATTTGACGAGGGCGAGGTTGAATAGGTTCTTTGGGGTAGAGGATAGATGTGGAAGGTGCTCAGGGAGCCCGGCGAACCATGTCCATATGTTTTGGTCATGCCCGGCATTGGAGGGGTTCTGGAGAGGAGTGGAGGGAGTAATATCCCAGGTGGTGAAAGTCCGGGTCAAGCCAAGCTGGGGACGAGCAATATTTGGAGTAGTGGATGAGCCGGGATTGCAGGGGGCGAAAGAGGCCGGAATTCTGGCCTTTGCGTCCCTAGTAGCCCGGCCGGAAGGGTCTTGCTATTGTGGAAGGAGGCGAAGCCCCCTAGCCTGGAGGCCTGGATTAACGACATGGTGGGGTTCATAAAATTGGAGAGAATTAAGTTTGCTTTGAGAGGGTCTGCACAGGGGTTTACAGGCGGTGGCAACCGTTCCTAGAATATCTTGCGGAGCGTTAGAAGAAGGTTGATCAGTAGCAGCAGCAACCCTGGGGCGGGGGGGAGGGGGGGGGGGGGAGAACGAGAGATTGTTTGAGGGGATGGACGAGCGGGAGATAGCATGGAGGGTGGGGGGAAACGGTACGTGCGGCCAAGAGCCAATGTATAAAGCTATGTAAATATACCATCTTGCCATATATATATCTTGCTCAGGGAGATTTTGCGCTATTTTGTTCCGGGGGGGGGGGGGTTACTGTTTGTAAGGGGAAAAATTGTGTTGTTAAAAAACCTTAATAAAAAATATTTTTTTTAAAAATGACCTGGAAGAAGGAACTGAAGTCACTGTTGCTAAGTTTGCAGATGATACAAAGATCTGTAGAGGGACAGGTAGTATTGAGGAAGCAAGGGGGCTGCAGAAGGATTTGGACAAGCTAGGAAAGTTGTCAATGAAGTGGCAAATTAAATACAATGTGGAAAAGTGTGATGTTATGCACTTTGGAAGAAGGAATTTAGGCATAGACTATTTTCTAAATGGGGAAATGCTTCGGAAATCAGAAGCACAAAAGCACAAGGATAAGAGGATGAATGTGCTAAATTGGGGGAAGGTTAATTATAACAATATTAGGCGGGAACTGAAGAACATAGATTGGGGGCGGATGTTTGAGGGCAAATCAACATCTGACATGTGGGAGGCTTTCAAGTGTCAGTTGAAAGGAATTCAGGACCGGCATGTTCCTGTGAGGAAGAAGGATAAATACGGCAATTTTCGGGAACCTTGGATAACGAGAGATATTGTAGGCCTCGTCAAAAAGAAAAAGGAGGCATTTGTCAGGGCTAAAAGACTGGGAACAGACGAAGCCTGCGTGGAATATAAGGAAAGTAGGAAGGAACTTAAGCAAGGAGTCAGGAGGGCTAGAAGGGGTCACGAAAAATCATTGGCAAATAGGGTTAAGGAAAATCCCAAGGCTTTTTATACGTACATAAAAAGCAAGAGGGTAGCCAGGGAAAGGGTTGGCCCACTGATGGATAGGCAAGGGAATCTATGTGTGGAGCCAGAGGAAATGGGCGAGGTACTAAATGAATACTTTGCATCAGTATTCACCAAAGAGAAGAAATTGGTAGATGTTGAGTCTGGAGAAGGGTGTGTAGATAGCCTGGGTCACATTGAGATCCAAAAAGACGAGGTGTTGGGTGTCTTAAAAAATATTAAGGTAGATAAGTCCCCAGGGCCTGATGGGATCTACCCCAGAACACTGAAGGAGGCTGGAGAGGAAATTGCTGAGGCCTTGACAGAAATCTTTGGATCCTCACTGTCTTCAGGGGATGTTCCGGAGGACTGGAGAATAGCCAATATTGTTCCTCTGTTTAAGAAGGGTAGCAAGGATAATCCAGGGAACTACAGGCCGGTGAGCCTTACTTCAGTGGTAGGGAAATTACTGGAGAGAATTCTTCGAGACAGGATCTACTCCCATTTGGAAGCAAATGGACGTATTAGTGAGAGGCAGCATGGTTTTGTGAAGGGGAGGTCGTGTCTCACTAACTTGATAGATTTTTTCGAGGAGGTCACTAAGATGATTGATGTAGGTAGGGCAGTGGATGTTGTCTATATGGACTTCAGTAAGGCCTTTGACAAGGTCCCTCATGGCAGACTAGTACAAAAGGTGAAGTCACACGGGATCAGGGGTGAGCTGGCAAGGTGGATACAGAACTGGCTAGGTCATAGAAGGCACAGAGTAGCAATGGAAGGATGCTTTTCTAATTGGAGGGCTGTGACCAGTGGTGTTCCACAGGGATCAGTGCTGGGACCTTTGCTGTTTGTAGTATATATAAATGATTTGGAGGAAAACGTAACTGGTCTGATTTGTAAGTTTGCAGACGACACAAAGGTTGGTGGAATTGCGGATAGCGATGAGGACTGTCAGAGGATACAGCAGGATTTAGATTGTTTGGAGACTTGGGCGGAGAGATGGAAGATGGAGTTTAATCCGGACAAATGTGAGGTAATGCATTTTGGAAGGTCTAATGCAGGTAGGGAATATACAGTGAATGGTAGAACCCTCAAGAGTATTGAAAGTCAAAGAGATCTAGGAGTACAGGTCCACAGGTCACTGAAAGGGGCAACACAGGTGGAGAAGGTAGTCAAGAAGGCATATGGCATGCTTGCCTTCATTGGCCGGGGCATTGAGTATAAGAATTGGCAAGTCATGTTGCAGCTGTATAGAACCTTAGTTAGGCCACACTTGGAGTCTTGTGTTCAATTCTGGTCGCCACACTACCAGAAGGATGTGGAGGCTTTAGAGAGGGTGCAGAAGAGATTTACCAGAATGTTGCCTGGTATGGAGGGCATTAGCTATGAGGAGCGGTTGAATAAACTTGGTTTGTTCTCACTGGAACGAAGGAGGTTGAGGGGCGACCTGATAGAGGTCTACAAAATTATGAGGGGCATAGACAGAGTGGATAGTCAGAGGCTTTTCCCCGGGGTAGAGGGGTCAATTACTAGGGGGCATAGGTTTAAGGTGAGAGGGGCAAGGTTTAGAGTAGATGTACGAGGCAAGTTTTTTACGCAGAGGGTAGTGGGTGCCTGGAACTCGCTACCGGAGGAGGTGGTGGAAGCAGGGACGATAGTGACATTTAAGGGGCATCTTGACAAATACATGAATAGGATGGGAATAGAGGGATACGGACCCAGGAAGTGTAGAAGATTGTAGTTTAGTCGGGCAACATGGTCGGCACGGGCTTGGAAGGCCAAATGGCTTGTTCCTGTGCTGTACATTTCTTTGTTCTTTGTTCTTTGACTTGGGAGTCCTTGTTCACGATTCTCTTAAGGTTCAGTCAGCAGTTTCGAAGGCAAATGCAATGTTAGCATTCATGTCAAGGCGGCTAGAGTACAAGACCAGGAATGTACTTCTGAGGCTGTATAAGGCTCTGGTCAGACCCCATTTGGAGTATTGTGGGCCCTGTATCTCAGGAAGGATGTGCTGGCCTTGGAAAGGGTCCAGAGGAGGTTCACTAGAATGTTCCTTGGAATGAAGAACTTGTCCTATGAGGAACGGTTGAGGACTCTGGGTCTGTACTCATTGGAGTTTAGAAGGATGAGGGTGATCTTATTGAAACTAACAGGATACTGCGAGGGCTGGATAGAGTGAATGTGGAGAAAATGTTTCCACTTGTAGGAGAAACTAGAACCAGAGGAAGCCATCTCCGACTAAAGGGACGATCCTTTAAAACAGAGATGAGGAAGAATTTCTTCAGCCAGAGGGTGGTGAATCTGTGGAACTCTTTGCCGCAGAAGGCTGTGGAGGCCAAATCACTGAGTGTCAAGACAGAGATAGGTAGGTGCTTGGTTAATAAGGGGATCAGGGGTTATGGGGAGAAGGGAGGAGATTGGGGATAAAAATATCAGCCATAATTGAATGGCAGAGCAGACTCGATGGGCCGAGTGGCCTAATTATGCTCCTATGTCTTATGATCTTATGGGTCACTGTCTGTTCGGAGTCTGCTCGTTCTCCCCATGTCTGTGTGGATTTCTTCTGGGTGCTCCAGTTTCCTCCCACAATTCTCCCTCTGTGTATCCGAACAGGTGCCAGAATGTGGCGACTGGGGGATTTTCACAGTAACTTCATGGCTGTGTTAATGTAAACCTTCTTGTGACACTAATAAAGATTATTATTATCATTATTACATCCGAACACCCTGGGTCCCAGCGCCAGGCACATCACACTAGCCGGAGGGTGGGTGAGTGCACTGGGGAGGGAACATGCGCCCAGTTCAGGTAACGTTAAGTGCGGGTGTCTGGGGTGCAGGGTGTGGGGTCTAGTGAGCAGGGGTCCCCACTGTGGCTGGGTATGTGTGATCAGGGCGTGCTGGTGAGTGGGGAGACCGGAGGATCCCAGGATAGAAGACATTGCTGGTCGTCAGTCTTACAGATATTGCAGGTGGCCAGACGCCAGAGAAGGCAGCGGCAGCAGCATTGAAAGAGGCACGAGGAGCAGCTCAGTTGCAGGGCCCCGCCCCACACATTGCGGACCCGGCTGGGGGAGGGACCCAGAGGGGGAGCCCGCGACGGCCCAAGCCGTACAAGCGTCGCTGGTCTTTTGAACAGATGATAGCATGTGCCACAGGAGACTTCACCTCAATTAAGGAGACAGTGTGGACGTGGCATCACGCGGAGAAGGAGGATACCTGTTCCCGATGGCCACCAAGGTCACCACAGCCCTGAACCTCAGGATCATTCCAGGACTTGCACATACAGGATGCACATCAGAGGTGGAGGCAGCCTGCTCCTTACCACGTCCTGTGGCCTTCGATGGCCCTGGCAGGCTCTGGGAACGGAGGGCCCCGGCGCACTTGCACTGTATCGGGTGCTGACCGCAGCGTTGTCCGAGGGGGTGGAACTCTGAGGGAGCTGGTAGCCACCGCCCCTACTCCATTGGATGGGTCTGGGTTGCCAGCCAGCCTCCCGGCGCTGCCCATAGGGTCCTGGGTTCTCCGCGGGATGGTGTGGCAGTTGATTTGAGCCCTGGCTCTCCCTGCGTTATCTGCCTCTGTCAGCCCTGTCGGTTCCCCAGTATCGAAGCCCTCATCAATGCTCCTCAGTGACTGGACCATGCTCTTCAGCGTCTCAGCAATGCTCACCTGTGACTCGGACAAGCTCCGCGTATTCCCTGTCTCAGCTATTCCCATCTGAGACTGGGACATGTCCCGCAGCGCCTCATCAAGGTCCGCTGGTACTGGGTCATGTCCCCTAGTGAGTCGGACATTTTACCGAAGCCCTCAGCCTTGGCCATCACCGATTGAGCCATGCCTTGGACACCTCCAGTTATGCTGTTGATATCGTGCGCCAGGCTCTTCACTGTTGCCGCCACCTGCGCAATGTTCGCCTTGGTGCCAAGCATTACCGGTGCCATCTCCTACATCCGTAGCCTCTGGGACTCCTCCAGTCGGCTATGGACCTGCTGGAGGATTGCTGACATCCCCCTCTGAATAGCACGGCCGCAGTCTATTGTTTGCATCAGCTCCAAGTAAACCTGGTCCAGAGACTCAGCATCTGACTGGGAACAAGTAGGGTCCTTGGATCTAGCAGACTTTCGACTGCTGTCTCACCTGGACTTTCCTGCCTCCACCTGATGTGCATCTGCAACTGTGTGGTGCCCACCAGATTGTGCTCGAGAAGCCTGACCGATGTGTGTGTCTCTGCACCTCTCCTCCGAGGTGTTATCATGGGAGGTGGACCACCCTGGATGGGCCGGCACTGTCGGCTGGAGGTCCTGCGGGAGAATAGACATGTGGCCAGTGGGAGGGATGGGTCAGTCTGTATGGCATTAACAACTCATGCTGACTGGTCATCTGGGTGGTGGCCGGTGGATTCTCAACTCTGTGACGTGCTCCGACTTCCACATTAGTGACCGATCTGTCCTCGGCCATCCCCGTAAACTCCAGGGCCCTTTCCTTATAGTGGGTGAGATCTCTGATGTCTGGCATCCCGCTGCCCCTCTGGGCCTTCTCCCGTTGGTTGTGGGCCAACTTCTCCTGTGGTAACACAGAGGGCATCCTTAGCAACACTCACGGGGCGGGGTGGGCTTGGGGGTTGTGAGAGGATGGGCCATGTGGAGGGGATGGGGAGTATGCGGGGTGTGGGTATGTTGCTGGGGTGGAGGTGGGGCGGGATCCGGGGTCTGTTGCGATCTCACCCGAGTGACCTTCTTCCGGCACTGGGTGACGGTCCTCCTGGTCACACTCCCCGAGCTGACGGCTGCTGCCACTTCCTCACAGGCGGCAGTGGCTGCCCTGTGGCTGACCCTAACCTTCAATATTCAAACATGAGAAAACTCAGCTGTGAAGCTGAAGAGCTACATGTCGGTTTTCAATCTGAAACTAACTCTGACAAATTTTGGGTAGATTCTTTCTTAAGTAGGCTTAAGTGGGGCTTTCTTTCCAAGGGCTGAAGCAGACTTGATGGGCTGAATGGCCTCCATCTGCACTGTAGGGATTCTATAATTCTATGATTCCACCCAGTGTCTGAATGTGTCTCCATATTCCTTGAAAATACTAATCCCAATAATCCTTTTGATCAGTCAGATTGATTAGGATCTTTCTCCTGAAAACCATGGGCAGATTCTCCATCCTGCCAACCCCGTTTTCTGGTGTGGCGTGTCCCTGCCGGCAGTAGGATTCTCCGTTCCCTCAGCCGGCCAATGGGGTTTCTTATTGTGACCCCACCATGCCGTGCGCAGCCAACGAAGCCGAGGATCCCGCAGATAGAAAATCCCGCAGTATCTGTTGATGGACTAGTCATGAATTAGGATATGAGATTGTTACAATATGGAAAAAGACATGTGGCGGGATTCTCGGTCTTGACTCTGGAATCGGGAAACGCAATTGGGCGGAGAATCGATCCTGACACCGAAATCGTGGCAGGCGCCGGATTCATGCCAAATCGCAATTCTCCGGTGCCTCGGCAGCGGCAACAATATATTCCACTCTGCAAGTACAGTAAACGCCGTTGGCATATAATTACCGGACTGACCCGGTAATCTCCGGGGCCTCCGCGATTCTCTGCCTCCACTGGGGGGAATTCCCGACAGCAAGGTTCACTTGTCTGCGTGGGTTTCCTCCGGGTGCTCCGGTTTCCTCCCACAGTCCAAAGATGTGCAGAATAAGTGGATTGGCCATGATCAATGTGCAGATTAGGTTTGGTTACAAGGATAGGGCAGGGGTGTGGGCCTTGGCAGGGTGCTCTTTCCTTCTGCACTGTAGGGATTCTATGGAATTTACTTTGGTTTTACTGTTAGGCAGGTCGGTCTCCAACAAGCTGAACCTGAGCTGACTGCAGTGATTGGTGAAATGGACTGCTCTGACAGATTAACACAGAAAGATTTCAGAGTTTGGAGTCTAAGAAGAGAATTGTAGGTTCACTAACCCACTGTTTGTAAAATCTCTGTTCAGTGAACACAAGGGTATTCTCCCTTCTGGGGGACGAAGTCCCCACGCCGGCAGGAGAACCGGCGCCAACTATTGGGGGCTAGGTGAACGCCGGAGGGGTTGCCGCCACTCCAGCCATCGCCGAAGGGCCGGCGTGATCTCGCGCATGCGCGGAATGGCAGGCGTGGTTCCGCGCATGCGCAGACCGGCGGATGCAGTTTGCCGCATGCTCGGGGGGGGGGGGTTCTCTTCTACGAACCAGTCATGGCGGAGCCCTACAGGGGCCGGCATGGAAGGAAGGAGTGACCCCACGGAACAGGCCCGCCGGCAGATCAGTGGGCCCTGAACGCGGCTCAGGCCACTGCGGGGGCCTCCCCCGGCCCCCCCCCCCCACCCTCCCGAGGACCGCCCTACTGACTCACCAGCCAGGTCCCGCCATGTGGGTCCATGCGTAACCTACGCCGGTGGGACTGGCATAAAATGGACAGCCGCTGGGCACATCGAGGCTTGGAGAATTGCTGGGTGGGCCGCTGCCAACGGCCCCTGACCGGCGTGGCTTGAATCCCGCCCCAGCCTGAAAAACGCCACCGGAGAATACGGCAGCCGCGTCAGGGCAGTGGGGTAGGATTCGGGCCACCCCTCGGGGATTCTCCGACCCGACAGAGAATCCAGCCCAATATATATGTAGTTCAGTATTCAACTGGCAACATGCCAACAGACTGGAAGATTTTGGAATATTGGATTTAAAATTTTGGGTAATTTGACGGTTAAATGCTGGGGTTAGAGTGCGTTTGACTGCAGTGGTCATGTTTTTTTTCTCAAAAGAATTCTGTTTTGCAAGGCCTGGGTGCTTTTTGCAGCCAAAAGATGAAATTGACAAAGGAATGTGTTTTTCAGTCTGTGCTAATGAACTGGGTTTGACTGGGAAAGTCTCAGGGAAGGTAATCTGCTCTCCACCCTCCGGAAATCTATTTTTTTTTTCAGATTGGGGAGATGAGATCATTGCTGGGTAGAGCCAAGGAAGGCAGAGAGACATTTTGAAAAGGCTTTAGAAAAGCAATTCTTTTGAGAAACTTTGGAGGGAGGAGTTGAATTCTGATCTGGCTGATGCGGAGTCCACAATTCTCTCACAGTAAGATAGATTGTGAGCTAGATACTTATTTTCTTGTTGTTTAAGAGAAATTGGGTAATAGTGTTTATAGGGGTAATTGAAAGCTGTTCTTTTCGGGTATGAAGTCAAAAAGTTAATATTATAGTCATAATAAAATTTTGTTTTAAAAATACCCAAGCCCTATTTCTTCCTGCAATCACTCCTGGAGTCAGTCATTCTTTCCGCATAGTTTTGCAAATGAATTAAAATATTGGGGTTTCGGTCTAGTATCCTAGTCACTGTTGGGTCTGGTCTGGGATCGTAATATAGGCCACAATTTATACAGTGCGAATTGAAAAATATTAGTGGAGGAAGAGATTTAAAAAAATATTCCAGGGAAGATTTGCAGAATTTCTACCCACCCGCCTAAATCAATGGTAGTTTGAAGAATGAGATTGATAGATTTTGGTTAGGCCAGGATATCAGGAATATTAAACAAAGGCAGGGAAATAGAGTTGAACCCAGATCAGCCATCAGCTAGGTGAGTAGAAGAACCAGTTTCAGCGCCGCGGAAGTAAGGGAGGAAATTGCTGGGGCCTTGACTGACATCTTTGTATCCTCATTGACCACAGGTGAGATCCCAGAGGACTGGAGAATAGCCAATGTGGTACTGCTGTTTAAGAAAGGTAGCAGGGATGATCCTGGAAACTTTCGGCCGGTGAGCCTCACGTCAGTAGGAGGTAACTTATTGGAGAGAATTCTCAGGGACAGAATTTATATCCATTTTGAAACAAATGGACTCATAAGCGATAGACAGCATGGTTGTGTGAAGGGGAGGTCGGCTGTTCGTGGTGCACCCGGGACTGTTCGTGGTGCACCCGGGAGACCAGGAAAGCGGGATTGGTGAGCTTCCGCTAAAAAGGTCAGAAAGAACTTTTAGATACCTGGGGGTTCAGGTGGCTAGGAGCTGGGGGGCCCTGCATAATCTCAACTTAACGAGGCTGGTGGAGAGTTCAAAAGGTGGGATATGCTGCCGCTCTCCCTGGCGGGTAGGGTGCAGTCGGTTAAAATGACGGTGATCCCGAGGTTTTTGTTTTTGTTTCAGTGCCTCCCCATCCTGATCCCTAAGGCCTTATTTAAGCGGGTTAACAGGAGTATTATGGGGTTTGTATGGGCGAAGAAGACCCCGAGGGTGAGAAGGGTGTTCTTGGAGCGGAGCAGGGACAGGGGGAGCTAGCGTTGCCAAACTTATGTGGGTACTTTTGGGCTGCCTACATGGCGATGATATGTAAGTGGGTAATGGAGGGGGAGGAGGCGGCGTGGAAGAGGCTGGAGATGGCGTCCTGTGTGGGCACGTGCCTGGGGGCGCTGGTGACGGCACCGCTGCCGCTTCCTCCGACGAGGTGCACCACGAGCCCGGTGGTAGCGGCGAGCCTCAAAATCTGGAGGCAATGGAGACGCCACAGGGGGGAGGTGGGGGCTCGAAGTTTGCGAGCTTTGGGGAGCTGGAGGAGAAATTCGGGCTCCCCCTGGAAATGCATTGAGATATATGCAGGTAAGGGCGTTCGTTAGGCGACAGGTGGTGGAGTTTCCGCTGCTGCCGGCGCGCAGGGTCCAGGACAGGGTGCTTTCGGGGGTGTGGGTTGGAGAGGGTAGGATCTCGGCAACTTATCAGGTGATGGAGGAGGAGGAGGCCTCGGCGGAGGAGTTAAAAGGTAAGTGCGAGGAGGAGCTGGGGGAGGAGATCGACGAGGGTATGTGGGTGGATGCCCTGGGAAGGGTAAACTCTTCCTCCTCTTGCCTGAGGCTCAGCCTGATACAATTTAAGGTGCTGCACAAGGCGCACATGACCGGGGCAAGGCTAAGCCGTTTTTCTGGGAGTCAGGACAGATGTGCGAGGTGTTCGGGGAGCCCAGAAAACCACACCCACATGTTCTGGGCATGTCCAGCGTTGGAGGAGTTCTGGAGGGGCATAGCGAGGACGGTGTCAAGGGTAGTGAATTCCAGGGTTAGGCCGAGCTGTGGACTCGCAATATTTGGAGTGTCGGACGAGCCGGGAGTGCAGGAGGCGAAGGAGGCCGGTATTCTGGCCTTTGCGTCCCTGGTAGCCCGGCGAAGGATTCTGCTTCAGTGGAAGGATGCGAGGCCCCCAAGCGTGGAATCCTCGATTAACAACATGGCAGAGTTTATTAAATTGGAGAAGGTGAAATTTACCTTAAGGGGATCTGTGCAAGGGTTCTTCAGGCGGTGGCAGCCGTTCCTAGACTTCCTGGCGGAGCGTTAGTAGATGGTCAGCAGCAGCCCGGTGGGGGGGGTAAGTTTGTGTCTGGTAGGGGATGCACTATTGTTTACTGTTTAACGTTTATTTGTTTATTTATGCACTTTTGTTCTTGTTGTTTTATTGTTTGTGTAAAGGGGGGGTCTATTTTTCTGTTGGGATAATCTGTGAAAAATTTTGAATAAAAATTATTTAAGTGAGGCTATAGTGCCTCACTAACTTGATCGAGTTTTTGAGGAGGTGACAAAGATGATTGATGAGGGGAGGGCAGTGGATATTGTTTACATGGATTCAGTAAAGCCTTTGACAAGTGCCTCTTGGCAGACTGGTGCAAAATGTGAAGTCACGTGGGATCAGAGGGGTAAGATGGGTACAGAACCGACTCAGTCACAAAATGTAGCCAGTCTGATTAGTAAGTTCACGGATGACACTAAGGTTGGTGGTGTGGCAGATAGTGTTGAGGATTGTCAGAAGATACAGCAGGACAAAGATAAGTTGGAGACTTGGGCAGAGAAATGATAAATGGTGTTTAATCCGGACAAATGTGACGTAATGCATTTGGTAGGTTAACATAGAGGAGAAATATACCATAAATGGCAAAACTCTTCAGAATATAGAAAGTCAGAGAGATCTGGGCGTGCGGGTCCACAGATCTTTGAAGGTGGCAACACAAGTGGACAAGGTAGTCAAGAAGAGTACGGAATGCTTGTTTTCATTGGACGGGGCATCGAGTATAAAAACTGGCAAGTTATGCTACAGCTGTGTAGAACCTTGGTAAGGCCGCACTTGGATTATGGCGAACAATTCTGGTCGCCACACTACCAGAAGGATGTGGAGGCCTTGAAGAGGATGCAGAGGAGGTTTACCAGGATGTTGCCTGGTCTGGAGACTGTTCGCTATGTGGAGAGGCTGAATAGACTCGGACTGTTTTCATTAGAAAGACGGAGGTTGAGGGGTGACCTGATAGAGGTGTCCAAGATTATGAGGGCCATGGATAGAGTGGATTGACTGGCCCTCTTTCCCAGTGTGGAGGGGTCAGTCACCAGGGGGCATAGGTTTAAGGTCCATGGGGCAAAGTTTAGAGGAGATATACGAGGCAGGGTTTTTACGCAGAGGGTGGTGAGTGCCTGGAACACGTTGTCAGGGGAGGTTGTGGAAGCAGATACATTAACGGTGTTTAAAAGGCATCTTGACAAACACATGGATAGGATGGGTATAGAGGGATATGGCACAAGGAAGTACTGAGGGCTTTGGCAATGATTGGTATCATGACCGATAGAGGCTTGGAGGGCTGAAGGGCCTGTTCCTGTGCTGTATTATTTGTTCTTTGTTTGATACAGCTATTCCTCTTCCTATGTAACTCTTCTATGATGACTGTATAGTGCTTGTTACTGACACTAACAACAGCTCTTGAGATTACTACCCAGTAACAAACCTGATCGAGCAGCTAGCAGGAAGCACAGTTGCAACGAATGAGCAGCAAACTCTGAAGTGAAGTCTGCGATCGTAGTGATGCTGCCATGGTTACAGTTCAGGAATGAATCATAGGAATGCAGTGTGGTCTTGATCAGAGATTTCAAACTCTTTTTGTCCATTTCATAATTGATTTCCAATTTTTTCCAATAACAAAACAGTTCCTTTTTCAAGCTGTCAATATGATCAGAATTCAGACAATCTTTACACTTCTGTCTGCGGGTACGTCTGCAGACCTGAGATACCACATCCTTACAATCAATAATAGGCACATGGGGTGTTGCTATAGTGCTGCTGATTCTGAATATTTGGTTCACTTCATATGAATCTTTTTCACCCGTATCTTTATTTTCAAGACTATATTCTGGATCCTTAGGCCAGAAGATCACTGACCGAACTCCTCCTGCAATAAATGAAACAATAACAGTTCCATAAATCACACAGTTTAAGATGTGTTTAGTTCTTTGTACACGCTTTAATTTTAACTGCAAACAAATCTTATTAACTTCAACTTGTGGAGGATGGTAGTGATAATATTCCTGGACTAATAAACCAGCCGCTCAAACAAATGTTCCACAGCCATTAGTTCAAATTCTACCATGGTGGCTGAGGAACTTTAAACTCTAAATTATAGAATAACTTTATCTGACTCCCTTCCCCTTTCCTTCAGTTTAAATCCCTTAATATACAATTTTCTGGGACACTGATTACAGCCAGCTTTAAGTGGAGCCCATCCCACTGGAACAGCCCTCTCTTCCTCACTGATGGTACTAAATGGTGCCGCCTGTTGTTTGTCATTTATATAAATGACATGGATGACTATGTGGGGGCAGGATCAGTAAGTTTGCGGATGACACAAAGATTGGTCAGGTAGTTAGCAGTGAGGTTGAGTGTCTTGGGTTACAGGAAGATATAGACGGGATGGTCAAATGGGCAGAAAAGTGGCAGATGGAATTTCACCCTGAAAAGTGCAAGGTGATACACTTTGGAAGGAGTAATGTAACAAGGATGTATTCTATGAATGGCCTGACACTGGGAAGTTCTGAGGGACAAAAGGACCTTGGCGTGTTTGTCCATAGATCTCTGAAGGCAGAAGGGCAGGTTAATAGGGTGGTGAAAAAGGAATATGGGACAATCGCTTTTATCAATCGTGGCATATATTACAAAAGCAGGGAGGTCACGTTGGAGTTATATAGAACTTTGGTGAGACCACAGCCGGGGTACTGTGTGCAATCCTGGTCGCCACATTATAGAAAGGATGTGAGAGCACTGGAGGGGATGCAGAGGTGATTCACCAGGATGTTGTCTGGGATGGAACATTTGAGTTGTAAAGAGAGGTTGGATAGGCTCGGCTTGTTTTCGCTGGAGCAGAGAAGACTGAGGGGTGACCTGATCGAGGTGTAAGATTATGAGGGACATGGACAGGGTGGATAGGAAGCAGTTGTTCCCCTTAGTTGAAGGATCAGTTACAAGGGGCACCAGTTCAAAGTGAGTGGTAGCAGGTTCAAGGATTTGAGGAAAAGCTTTTTTACCCAGAGGGCGGTGACGGTCTGGAATGCACTGCTTGGGAGGGTGATAGAGACAGGTTGCCTCACATCCTTTAAAAAGTCCTGGATGAGTACTTGGCACATCATAACAGTCAAGGCTGTGGCAAATGGGATGAGGTAGGCAGGTGAGGTGTTTCTCATGTGTCCATGCAGACTTGATAGCCCGAAGAGCCTCTTGTGCACTGTACTATTCTGGGATTCTGTGACATGCCCCATGAAACCCCTTCATCCCACATCTTTTATTGAGTCACATGTTTAATTCTCAAATTTGTTTGACCCAACACATTTCTCAGTTAACAATCCAAAGATTTACCCTCGCACCTCAAACTCTCCCCATGAAACACTGTCATTGGTTCCTACATGGACTATGTCTACTGGATCCTCCCTCTTTCATATACAGCCATAAGGAAATGTCTTTAACGCGGGCATTGGGCAGGGCATGCAATCTTCAGAGCTCCTGGTCATGGCTGCAGATATTGGTATTTATCCCACTGACTCTCCTGCAATCTATCATAGAACATAGAAAAATTACAGCACAGGAACAGGCTCTTCGGCCCTCCAAGCCTGCGCCGATCCAGATTCTCTGTCTAAAACTGTCGCCTATTTTCTAAGGATCTGTATCCCTCTGCTCCTTGCCCATTTGGACATGTATCTGTCCAAAGAACATAGAAAAAACATAGAACATCACTATCACATTCCTTTCTGCTTCTCCCACTAGAACAGTGTTCTTCACCATGATGCCATGATCAGTTTACTCATCCACCCTGCAGTCCTGCTTCCCATCCACACAAGTAGCAAGTAATTCATACCCATTGCTCAACATCAAGAACCAAGGCTCCTACATTACTACATGCATTTTCACAGTAACTTCATAGCAGTGTTAATGCAAGCCTCGCTTTTGCCCAGGTTAAGTTTGTAGCCCGAGAAGGTTCCAAACTCTTTCAGTATTTGCAGTATTGCCTTCAGTCCCTCCTGTGGCTTCGAGACATAGAGGAGCAGGTCATCTGCATAGAGTGAAACTGTGCTCTCGGTCTCCTCTCCAGATTCCTTTCCAGCTTTTCACGTCCCGCCAGGGGTTCAATCGCTAGCGCGAACAAGAGTGGGGACAGGGGGCAGCCCTGTCTTGTTCCTCTCTGTAGCTCTGATAAATTCAGAGCTGGTGGTGTAAGTTCGGACACTCGCTTTGGGAGCGTTGTACAGGAGCCTCACCCAGGCAGTGAACCCCGCTCCCAGCCCAAACTGTTCTAGTACCTCCAGGAGGTAGTTCTGTTCGACTCTGTTGAAGGCCTTTTGGCGTCCAGGGAGACGATCACCTCGGGTGTCCTCTCCCTGGGTGGGTTGGGGGAGGGGGGGAGCATTATCACATTCAGCAGCCGCCTGATGTTCGCTGCAAGCTGCCTACCCTTGACAAAGCCTGTTTGGTCCTCTGCGACCACCTCTGATACGCAGCCCTCCAGCCTATTGGCCAGGACCTTTGCAAGTATTTTCACATCCACGCTCAGCAGTGAAATGAGTCTGTATGATCCACATTCCGTCAGGTCTTTATCTTTTTTTGGGTTTCAGTGAGATTGTGGCCTGCGCTAGCGTGGGGGGGGCAGGATGCCCCTTGCCAGTGAGTCCGTGAACATGTCCCTTAGGAGTGGGGCTAGGATTGCTGCAAAATTTTGGTAGACGGCCGCCGGGAACCCGTCGGGTCCCAGTGCCTTCCCCGCCTGCATGGAGCTGATGCTCTCCATGTTTTCTCCTCGATCTAATGGTGCTTCCAGCTCCCCCCCATCTGTCTTCCACCACAACTGGTAGTTCCAGTCTGTCTAGGAACTGTTTCATTCGCGCGTCCCTGTTGGGGGGCTCGGAGGTGTACAGTCCCCGGTAAAAGGTCTCAAATGCCCGATTGACCTCCTTTGTCTCTGTTACCAGTCTGCCTCAGCTATTCTTTACCGAGGCTATTTCCCTCTTGGCTGCCTGCTTTCACAGCTGGTGAGCCAATAGGCGGCCAGCCTTGTCTCCATGTTCATAGAAGGCCCCCCATGTCTGGCGGAGTAGGTACACTGCTTTTCTAGTGGATAGCAGGTTATAGTCCATTTGCAGCTTTTTCCTCTCCGCCAGCAGACCTACGGTCAGGGCCTCAGAGTATTTTCTATCGACCTCCAGAATGGAGTCCACTAGCTGTTGCCTGGCCACCCTCTCTTCCCTATTTCTGCTTGCCTTGTAGGCTATGATCCCTCCTCTAATCATGGCCTTCAGTGCCTCCCAAAACGTGGAGGTTGAGACCTCCCTCTTTTGATTGTCACTAATGTAGTTGCCTATGGCCCGCGATATTTTGTGGCAGAAGACCTTGGCGGCCAGGAGGTCCATGTCCAGCCTCCACGTGGGGCGCTGGGCCCAGCCTGTCTCCAACCTCACATCTATATAGTGTGGAGCGTGGTCGGAGATAACGATCGCGGAGTAGTTTGTTCCCGTGATCCCTGGAAGCACTGATTTCCCACTGCAAAGAAGTCAATATGGGTGTATACTTTGTGCCCCTCGAAAGGAATGAGAACTCCTTTTCTCCGGGATGCAGGAACCTCCATGGGTCCACTGCCCCCATCTGTTCCATGAAGGCTTCTAGCTCCCTAACCATGGCAGACTTTTTCCCCGTTCTGGGGTTTGATCGGTCGCTCAGTGGGTCCTGCACGCAGTTAAAGCCGTATCCCATAATCAGTCAGTGTTGGATTGGATTTGTTCATTGTCACGTGTACCAACGTCCAGTGAAAAGTATTTTTCTGCGAGCAGCTCAACAGATCATTAAGTACATGGGAAGAAAAGGAAATAAAAGGAAATACATAATAGGGCAACTCGAGGTACACAATGTAACTAAGTAAGCACCAGCATCGGATGAAGCATACAGGGTGTAGTGTTAATGAGGTCAGTCCATAAGAGGTCGTTTAGGAGTCTGGTGACAGTGGGGAAGAAGCTGTTTTTGAGTCTGTTTGTGCGTGTTCTCAGGCTTCTGTATCTCCTGCCCGATGGAAGAAGTGTGTGTCAAGGTCAGGGATTTCCGCCATGGTCTTCTTTATGAATTCTGTGTCGTCCCAGTTGGGAGCGTACACATTTACCAGGACGATCGGTGCCCCTTCCAGGACACCGCTGACCATGACATAGCGTCCCCCTGGGTCCTTAACTGGCTTGGCTTCTGTAAACCTCATCCTCTTGCTAATTAATATTGCTACCCCCCCCCCCCACCCCCTCGTCCTCGTCCCTTAACATGAATGGTACATCTGTCCCACCCAGCCCTTCCTTACCAGCAGTTGGTCCTTCTCCCTCAGGTGCGTCTCTTGTAGGTAGATTATGTCTGCTTTTAGGCTTCTTAGGTGAGTGAAGACTCTGGATCTTTTCACTGGGCTGTTGAGTCCCCTTACATTTGAGGTAATAATCCTGGTAAGGGGTTTCTGACTCCCAGTCCTGTGGGAATACCCATACTTACCTGGTGGACATGCCCCTGCACTTCGGGGTTTCCCTTTGTTCGGGGGCCATCCAAAATGGCCAGGGTCGCCGCTCTCACCATGGGGTCGGGTCCCAGCGCTCCAAAGTTTCCCTTTCTCCAGGGGGCACCCAATATGGCCCCCAGCCATTTATGCGGGTGCGGCGCTGCCCACCGGGGTCTCCCTTCGCCCTGATGCCCTCCCGAGTGGCTGTTTGCGGTGCAATCTTGGATCCTTGCCCTGCTCCATGCCCGCCAAGGCCTGTGTCTGTACTGTTCCGCTATCTTACCCTTCTCTTTGCTTCTCTTTTGTTCTGTGCTCTCTCCCCTGACTCCTCTCCCCCCTCTAGCCTCCATCCCTCTGTCCCACCCTGTGTTCTCCCCCCCTTCTGCCCCCGCCTCCTTGTGCCGGGCACTCCCTCTCCCCTGAGAGGTGCGCCGTGACCCTCCTTCCTTCCTACCCTCCCGTGCTGGCCCGCCTCACTAGTACAGTGGCCCTCCTCCCAGTATTCGCCCAGTTCTGGCCTTGTTTAACCTTCCTCCTACTGATCTTTGTCTTGCCCTCCTGTCCGTTTTTCTCACCCTCATTTCCCTCGCTCCACTCCCTCCCATCGCATTGAGAGAGGAGACAAGCCCAGAAACGAGGCAACACAGTCCTGCACAAGACATAAAACACATGTGCACAGTTCATGATCCCATTGTCCTTGTTTGCAGTCTGTCCTCTGCTCTTTGTTCCGGTTTTCCCTTTCTTTTCCATCCCAGTGTCTTTCATTGCGGTTGCGGCTGCTCCTCCCCAGTTTTTCCGCTCTGACAAACTCATCAACCCCTGCTGGAGTGTTAATATACAACCTTTCCCCTGAAATGTTACTCGAGTTTGGCCGGGACTAACATCCAAAATTTCACCTTGCTTTTGTGGAGTGCTGATTTTGCCCTGTTGAACTGTGCCCTTCTTTTGGATAGGTCCGCCCCAATGTCCTGATACACCCTGATGGTATTCCCTTCTCACGTGCTCTGTCTCGTTTGCGGGGCCCACTTTAGGATTTTCTCCCAATCTTGGAACAAGTGCAGCTTTGCGATAATCGCTCTGGGCTGCTCCCCGGGTTTGGGCTTGGGTCGGAGCAACCTGTGGGGGAAATTCCTCCCTTCCCACTAGCTTGTCCATCATTTGGGCGATGTAGCCTCTTGGGTCTCTGCCCTCTATCCCCTCTGGCAGATCCACTATTCTAATGGTCTGCTCTCCTGGGACGTTACCAACCTTTTCACCTCGGCTTCTAGGGCTATCACCCTGTCGCTCTGGTCCGAGGCGGCCCTCTCTAACTCAAGCATCGTTTTTTCCTGCGTCTCCACTTTCCTTCCCAGGCCTTTGATGGTCTGCTGTATTTTGTGCGTCATCCCCCCCCCCCCCCCCCCCCCCCCCCCCCCCCCCCCCCGCCCGCTCCTCTGCTCTCGCCGGCTCTTGGGTCTGTCTCCAGTTTCAAGTTTCAGGTTTTAGGTTTTATTTGATTTGTCTGTCCAGTTCTATTTTGTTTATTTTATGTTTAACCCATTTCATTTTAACAGTGTTTTAAATGTCTTTCTTTCTTGGAGGTTCAGGGGTCGCAGATCCAGGAGATGGAGAGGGTGATGTCCGACCACAGTGATCGGGTGGTGGCGTTGGAGGTGGAGGTGGTACTTCTGAGGGCATGTCGCTAAGTGCAAAGATAGAGGAGCAAGGGAATAGATCCAGAAGGCAGAACCTGCGTATCGTTGGCTTGCCAGAGAGTGTGGAAGGCACTTGTGTCACGAGATATGTCTCAAAGAATTAGAGCGCCAGCTTAGAAGGTGTAAAAACTGAAGGGTAAAGAGAGAACAAAAATAAGAGAACAACATAAGAGACTTGGGCGGAGATATGGCAGATGGAGTTTAATCCGGACAAATGTGAGGTAATGCATTTTGGAAGGTCTAATGCAGGAAGGGAATATACAGTGAATGGTAGAACCCTCAAGAGTATTGAAAGTCAGAAAGATCTAGGTGTACAGGTCCACAGGTCACTGAAAGGGGCAACACAGGTGGACAAGGTAGTCAAGAAGGCATACGGCATGCTTGTCTTCATTGGCCGGGGCATTGAGCATAAGAATTGGCAAGTCATGTTGCAGCTGTATAGAACCTTAGTTAGGCCACACTTGGAGTATAGTGTTCAATTCTGGTTGCCATACTACCATAAGGATGTGGAGGCTTTATAGAGGGTGCAGAAGAGATTTACCAGGATGTTGCCTGGTATGGAGGGCATTAGCTATGATGAGCAGTTGAATAAACTCGGTTTGTTTTACCTGGAACGACGGAGGTTGAGGGGCGACCTGATAGAGGTCTACAAAGTTATGAGGGGCATAGACAGAGTGGATATTCAGAGGCTTTTCCCCAGGGTAGAGGAGTCAATTACTAGGGGGCATAGGTTTAAGGCGCGAGGGGCAAGGTTTAGAGGAGATGTACGAGGCAAGTTTTTTTACACAGAGGGTAGTGGGTGCCGGAGGAAGTGGTGGAAACAGGGACGATAGTGACATTTAAGGGGCATCTGGACAAATACATGAATAGGATGGGAATAGAGGGATACGGACCCAGGAAGTGTAGATTTAAGTTTAGACGGGCAGCATGGTTGGCATGGGCTTGGAGGGCCTGTCCCTGTGCTGTACTTTCCTTTGTTCTTTGTAACATCACCCTGTCTGCTCAAATGTAGTGGTTTGAAGTGTATTTGTTTCAACGGCAGAAATATAGCGGGTAAGGCAGATGAATTTAGAGCACTTATTAGTACTTGGAATGACAATGTTGTGGCTATCACTGAAACATGGCTAAAGGGCAGGGTTGGCAGCTGAATGTTGGAGGATACAGATGCTTCAGGAGAGATAGAGATGGATGTAAAAGGGCTGGGGGAGTAGCATTACTGGTTAAGGAGAATATTATATCCGTACTGGAGGGCTCATACCATGAGGCAATCTGGGTAGAGCTCAGGAACAGGAAAGGGACAATCACAATGTAGAGCGTTTATTACAGGCCCCCCAACTGCCAGCGAGAGATAGAGGAGCAGATAGGTAGAGAGATTTTGGACAGGTAACAGGATTGTTGTGGTTGGGGATTTTAATTTCCCCTAGATTGACTGGGACTCACTTTGTGCTAGGGGTTTGGATGGAGCAGAGTTTGTAAGCTGTATCCAGGAAGCCTTCTTGATGCAATATGTAGATAGTCCAACTAGGAAAGGGGCAGTACTGGATCTGGTATTGGGGAATGAGCCTGGACAGGTGGTTGAGGTTTCAGGAGGGGAACATTTTGGGATTTTGGGAGTAGTGGTCACAATTCCGTAAGTTTTAGGGTACATTTGGACAGGGATGAGGGTAACCAGAAAATACGGAGGCTGGGGATTGAGGGAGATTTAGAGATGTGGATCAGAAATTGGCTAGCTGAAAGAAGACAGAGGGTGGTGGTTGATGGGAAATGTTCAGAATGGAGTTCAGTTACAAGTGGCGTACCACAAGGATCTGTTCTGGGGCCGTTGCTGTTTGTCATTTTCATCAATGACCTAGAGGAAGGCGCAGAAGGGTGGGTGAGTAAATTTGCAGACGATACTAAAGTCGGTGGTGTTGTCGACAGTGTGGAAGGATGTAGCAGGTTACAGAGGGATATAGATAAGCTGCAGAGCTGGGCTGAGAGGTGGCAAATGGAGTTTAATGTAGAGAAGTGTGAGGTGATTCACTTTGGAAGGAATAACAGGAATGCGGAATATTTGGCTAATGGTAAAGTGCTTGGAAGTGTGGATGAGCAGAGGGATCTAGGTGTCCATGTACCTAGATCCCTGAAAGTTGCCACCCAGGTTGATAGGGTTGTGAAGAAGGCCTATGGAGTGTTGGCCTTTATTGGTAGAGGGATTGAGTTCCGGAGTCAGGAGGTCATGTTGCAGCTGTACAAAACTCTGGTACGGCCGCATTTGGAGTATTGCGTACAGTTCTGGTCACCGCATTATAGGAAGGACGTGGAGGCTTTGGAGCGGGTGCAGAGGAGATTTACTAGGATGTTGCCTGGTATGGAGGGAAAATCTTATGAGGAAAGGCTGATGGACTTGAGGTTGTTTTCGTTGGAGAGAAGAAGGTTAAGAGGAGACTTAATAGAGGCATACAAAATGATCAGGGGGTTAGATAGGGTGGACAGTGAGAGCCTTCTCCCGCGGATGGAAATGACTGGCACGAGGGGACATAGCTTTAAACTGAGGGGTAATAGATATAGGACGGAGGTCAGAGGTAGGTTCTTTACGCAAAGAGTAGTGAGGCCGTGGAATGCCCTACCTGCAACAGTAGTGAACTCGCCAACACTGAGGGCATTTAAAAGTTTATTGGATAAACATATGGATGATAATGGCATAGTGTAGGTTAGATGGCTTTTGTTTCGGTGCAACTTCGTGGGCCGAAGGGCCTGCACTGCGCTGTATCGTTCTATGTTCTATGTTCTATCGCGTTAAGCTGCTAAACTGGGGAAAGGCAATTCCGATAACATCAGACACGAGTTGAAGAATTTGGATTGGGTGCGGCTGTTGGAAAGTAAATCAATATAGAATATGTGGGAGTCCTTCAAGTGACAGTGGATTAGGATTCAGGAAAGTCACGTTCCTGAGAGAATGAAGGATGAGTATGGGAAGTTTAGGGAGTCTTGGATAACGAGGGATATTGTGAACCTCGTCAAAAAGAAAAAAGAGACTATTGTACGGTCTAGAACGGTGGGGAGAGTCGAAACCCTTGAGTATAAAGAAAGTAGGAAGGTACTGAAGCGGGAAATTAGGAGGGCTAGGAGGGGGTCATAAAAAGTCCTTGGTAAGTAGGATTAAGGTGAATCTCAAAGCTTTTGATTCATATGTAAAAAGCAAGAGGGTGACCAAGGAAAGGACAGTAGAGCGAATCTATGTGTTGAGCCAGAGGAAATGGGTGAGGTATGAAATGAATACTTTGCATCAGTATTCACTAAAGAAAGGGACTTTCTTAGGGTGTGTGGACAGTCTAGATCTCGTTCACATCGAAAAGGAGGTGGTATTGGATCTTTTAAAAGATATTAAGGTAGATACGTCTCCTGGGCTATGTGGGATTTATCCCAAAATACTGAGGGAAGCTAGGGGGGAAATTGCTGGGGCCTTGACCGATACCCATGGGGCAGCACGGTAGCACAGTGGCTAGCACAATTGCTTCACAGCTCCAGGGTCCCAGGTTCGATTCCCGGCTTGGGTCACTGTCTGTGCGGAGTCTGCACGTCCTCCCCGTGTGTGCGTGGGTTTCCTCCGGGTGCTCCGGTTTTCTCCCACAGTCCAAAGATCTGCAGGTTAGGTGGATTGGCCATGCTACATTGTCCTTAGTGTTCAAAATTGCCCTGAGTGTTGGGTGGGGTAACTGGGTTATGGGGGTGGGATGGAGGTGTGGGCTTGGGTAGGGTGCTCTTTCCAAGAGCCGGTGCAGACTGGATGGGCCAAATGGCCTCCTTCTGCACTGTAAAATCTATGATCTTTGTATCCTCATTTAAAAAAAATAAATTGAGTGTACCCAAATCATTTTTTTTCCAAAATAAGGGGCCAATCCACCTATCCTGCACTTCTTTTGGGTTGTGGGGGCGAAACCCACGCTAACACGGGGAGAATGTGCAAACTCCACAGGGACAGTGACCCATAGCCAGGATCGAAACTGGGACCTCGGCACCATGAAGCAGCAGTGCTAACCACTGTGCCACCTCCACGAAGAGGATACTGCCCCTCTTTGTATCCTCATTGACCACAGGGGAGATCCCAGAGGACTGGAGAATAGCTAATGTGGTACCGCTGTTTAAGAAAGTTTGCAGGGATAATCATGGAAACTATTGGCCGATGAGTCTCACGTCGGTAGGAGGTAAATTATTGGAGAGAATTCTCAGGGACAGGATTTATACCCATTTAGAAACAAATGGACTCATTAGTGATAGACAGCATGGTTTTGTGAAGGGGAGGTCGTGCTTCACTAACTTGATCAAGTTTTTTGAGGAGGTTACGAAGATGTTGTTTACATGGATTTCAGTAAAGCCTTTGACAAGGTGCCTCATGTCAGACTGGTACAAAAGGTGAAGTCACACGGGATCAGAGGTGAGGTGGTAAGATGGATACAGAACTGGCTCGGTCACAGAAGGCAAAGGGTAGCAGTAGAAGGGTGTTTTTCTGAGTGGGATGTTGTGACTTGTGGTGTTCCACAGGTATCTGTGCTGGGGCCTCTGTTGTTTGTGGTGTACATAAACGATTTGGAGGAAAATGTAGCCGGTCTGATTAGTAAGTTCGCGGATGACACCAAGGTTGGTGGAGTGGCAGCTGGTGTTGAGGATTGTCAGAGGATACAGTAGGACATAGATAGGATGGAGACTTGGGCAGAGAAATGGAAAATGAGTTTAATACGGATAAATGTGAGGTAATGCATTTTGGTAGGTCTAACAGAGAGGGGCAATATACCATAAATGGCAAAACTCTGAGGAACACAGGCAGTCAGAGAGATCTGGTCCATAGATCTTTGAAGGTGGCAACACAAGTGGACAAGGTAGTCAAGAAAGCATACGGAATGCTTGCCTTCATTCGACAGGGCATCGAGTATAAAAACTGGCAAGTCATGCTACAGATGTATAGAACCTTAGTAAGGTTGCACTTGGAATATTGTGCACAATTCTGGTTGCCACACTACGAGAAGGATGTGAAGGGGTTGGAAAGGGTGCAGAGGAGGTTTACCAGGATGTTGCCTGGTCTGGAGGGTGTTAGCTATGTGGAGAGGCTGAATAAACTCGCACTGTTTTCATTAGAGGTTGAGGGATGACCAGATAGAGGTCTACAAGATTATGAGGGACATGGATAGAGTGAATGGGCTGGCACTCTTTCCCAGGGTGGAGGGATCAGTCACCAGGGGGCATAGGTTTAAGATCTGTGGGGCAAAATTTAGAGGAGACATGTGAGGCAGGTTTTTTACGCAGAGGGTGGTGAGTGCCTGGAACGTGTTGCTAGGGGAGGTTGTGGAAGCAGATACATTAATGGCATTCAAAAGGCATCGTGACAAACACATGGATTGGATGGGTATAGATGGAAGTGCTGAGGGTTTTGGCAAAGGTTGGTATCATGACCGGTACAGACTTGGAAGGCCGAAGGCCCTGTTCCTGAGAATTCCTGAGAGGGACCATATTGTTGGAGAGGACAGTATGTTACCAGACTGGTAAGCTCGAGGAGATATTTGTTAGGAAGGAAGATGTGTTGGGCATTTTGAAAAACTTGAGGATAGACAAGTCCCCCGGGCCTGACGGGATATATCCAAGGATTCTATGGGAAGCAAGAGATGAAATTGCAGAGCCGTTGGCAATGATCTTTTCGTCCTCACTGTCAACAGGGGTGGTACCAGGGGATTGGAGAGTGGCGAATGTCATGCCCCTGTTCAAAAAAGGGAACAGGGATAACCCTGGGAATTACAGGCCAGTTAGTCTTACTTCGGTGGTAGGCAAAGTAATGGAAAGGGTACTGAGGGATAGGATTTCTGAGCATCTGGAAAGACACTGCTTGATTAGGGATAGTCAGCATGGATTTGTGAGGGGTAGCTCTAGCCTTACAAGTCTTATTGAATTCTTTGAGGAGGTGACCAAGCACATGGATGAAGGTAAAGCAGTGGATGTAGTGCACATGGATTTTAGTAAGGCATTTGATAAGGTTCCCCATGGTAGGCTTATGCAGATAGTAAGGAGGCATGGGATAGTGGGAAATTTGGCCAGTTGGATAACGAACTGGCTAAACGATAGAAGTCAGAGAGTGGTGGTGGATGGTAAATATTCAGCCTGGAACCCAGATACCAGTGGAGTACCGCAGGGATCAATTCTGGGTCCTCTGCTGTTTGTGATTTTCATTAATGACTTGGATGAGGGAGTTGAAGGGTGAGTCAGTAAATTTGCAGACGATACGAAGATTGGTGGAGTTGTCGATAGTGAGGAGGGCTGTTGTCGTCTGCAAAGAGACACAGATAGGATGCAGAGCTGGGCTGAGAAGTGGCAGGTGGAGTACTGTGTGCAGTTCTGGTCGCATCATTTTAGGAAGGATGTGGAAGCTTTGGAAAAGGTGCAAAGGAGATTTACCAAAATGTTGCCTGGAATGGAGAGTAGGTCTTATGAGGAAAGGTTGAGGGTGCTGGGCCTTTTCTCATTAGAACGGAGAAGGATGAGGGGCGACTTGATAGAGGTTTATAAGATGATCAGGGGAATAGATAGAGTAGACAGTCAGAGACTTTTCTCCGGGTGGAACAAACCATTACAAGGGGACATAAATTTAAGGTGAATGGTGGAAGATATAGGGGGAATGTCAGAGCTAAGTTCTTTACCCAGAGAGTAGTGGGGGCATGGAATGCACTGCCTGTGGAAGTAGTTGAGTCGGAAACATTAGGGACCTTCAATGGCTATTGGATAGGTACATGGATTACGGTAGAATGATGGGGTGTAGATTAATTTGTTCTTAACCTAGGACAAAAGTTCGGCACAACATCGTGGGCCGAAGGGCCTGTTCTGTGCTGTATTTTTCAATGTTCTATGTTCCTGTGCTGTATTGTTCTTTGATGCTGGTGGGGCTGGTGGCGGAGGGGATGCTGGACAAGGCCCCGGAGGTGGATCGGGCCACAGGTCGGATATGGGCGGAATGTGGCGACTAGGGGCTTTTCACAGTAACTTCTGTGTGCTGAATTTGGTGCTTTTTGAGTGCGATAGTGAGAGTTTGGTGACCGAGGGAGTATAAGGCTTCATTTTTACCTAAAGTTTAGTCTTTCTTTTATTTAGTTAATTAACTTAAAAGTTGCTGTTTGGTTTAGAAGAAGGTGAATTTTCAATCAGCTTGAAACGGGTTTCTACTTCTAGGCACTTGCAGCTGGAGCTTGTTAATTAGTTAATTGGATTAGGCCAGTTTTTCAGAGCCTAGATTCACAGTATAAAAGTGATCCCCTACAGTGCAGACTTTGTTTGCACTGAGTGCTGAATTTGGTGCTTTTTGAGTGCGATAGTGAGAGTTTGGTGACCGAGGGAGGTAGGTGAGGAGGGAGTAAGGTGCTCCTTTCATTTTGTTTCCGACATTTCCGCAAAGAGTGCGAAGAGAGCCAGGAGTTTACAGGAAGTGTAGTTGACTGGGAGCAGAGTCGGAGGGCGGAGATCTAGTTAGTCCACACAGCAGCTATATTCTTTAAGGTAAGAGGGGATGGAGGCTAGGCCAGTTACATGCTCCTCCTGTAGGATGTGGGTGGTGAGGGATACCACCGGTGTCCCCACTGACTATACCTGCGGGAAGTGCACCCAACTTCAGCTCCTCAAAGACCGTGTTAGGGAACTGGAGCTGAAGCTGGATGAACTTCGGATCATCCGGGAAGCAGAGGGGGTGATTGAGAAGAGTTACAGGGAGGTAACCACACCCAAGGTACAGGACAAGAATAGCTGGGTTACAGTCAGGGGGAAAAAAACAAACAGGCAGACAGTGCAGGGATCCCTCGTGGCCGTTCCTCTTCAAAACAAGTATACCGTTTTGGATGCTGTTGGGGGGGATGACCTACCGGGGGAAGGCCCTAGCGGTCAGGTCTCTGGCACGGACTCTGGCTCTGGGGCTCAGAAGGGAAGGGGGGAGAATAGAAAAGCAATAGTTGTAGGAGATTCAATGGTTAGGGGAATAGATAGGAGATTCTGTGGTCGCGAGCGAGACTCCCGGAAGGTATGTTGCCTCCCGGGTGCCAGGACCAGGGATGTCTCGGATCGTGTCTTCAGGATCCTTAAGGGGGAGGGTGAGCAGCCAGAAGTCGTGGTGCACATTGGTACCAACGACATAGGTAGGAAAAGGGGTGTGGAGGTAATAAACAAGTTTAGGGAGTTAGGCTGGAAGTTGAAAGCCAGGACAGACAGAGTTGTCATCTCTGGTTTGTTGTCGGTGCCACGTGATAGCGAGGCTAGGAATAGGGAGAGAGTGCAGTTGAACACGTGGCTGCAGGAATGGTGTAGGAGGGAGGGCTTCAGGTATTTGGATAATTGGAGCGCATTCGGGGGAAGGTGGGACCTGTACAAGCAGGATGGGTTGCATCTGAACCAGAGGGGCACCAATATCCTGGGAGGGAGGTTTGCTAGTACTCTTCGGGAGGGTTTAAACTAATTTGGCAGGGGAATGGGAACCGGATTTGTAGTCCAGCAACTAAGGTAGCCGATATTCAGGACGCCAAAGCATGTAATGAGGCAGTGGGGAAGGGAACACTGGCAAAGGAGAGTATTTGCAGGCACGGAGATGGGTTGAAGTGTGTATACTTCAACGCAAGAAGCATCAGGAATAAGGTGGGTGAACTTAAGGCATGGATCGGTACTTGGGACTACGATGTGGTGGCCATCACGGAAACTTGGATAGAAGAGGGGCAGAAATGGTTGTTGGAGGTCCCTGGTTATAGATGTTTCAATAAGATTAGGGAGGGTGGTAAAAGAGGTGGGGGCGGCATTATTAATTAGAGATAGTATAACAGCTGCAGAAAGGCAGTTCGAGGAGTATCACCCTATTGAGGTAGTATGGGTTGAAGTCCGAAATAGGAAAGGAGCAGTCACCTTGTTAGGAGTTTTCTATAGGCCCCCCAATAGTAACAGAGATGTGGAGGAACAGATTGGGAAACAGATTTTGGAAAGGTGCAGAAGTCATAGGGTAGTAGTCATGGGCGACTTTAACTTCCCAAATATTGAGTGGAAACTCTTTAGATCAAATAGTTTGGATGGGGTGGTGTATGTGCAGTGTGTCCAGGAAGCTTTTCTAACACAGTATGTAGATTGTCCGACCAGAGGAGGGGCAATATTGGATTTAGTACTGGGTAATGAACCAGGGCAAGTGATAGATTTGTTAGTGGGGGAGCATTTTGGAGATAGTGACCACAATTCTGTGACTTTCACTTTAGTAATGGAGAGGGTTAGGTACGTGCAACAGGGCAAGGTTTACAATTGGGGGAAGGGTAAATACGATGTTGTCAGACAAGAATTGAAGTGCATAAGTTGGGAACATAGGCTGGCAGGGAAGGACACAAGTGAAATGTGGAACTTGTTCAAGGAACAGGTGCTACGTGTCCTTGATATGTATGTCCCTGTCAGGCAGGGAAGAGATGGTCGAGTGAGGGAACCATGGTTGACAAGAGAGGTTGAATGTCTTGTTAAGAGGAAAAAGGTGACTTATGTAAGGCTGAGGAAACAAGGTTCAGACAGGGCATTGGAGGGATACAAGATAGCCAGGAGGGAACTGAAGAAAGGGATTAGGAGAGCTAAGAGAGGGCATGAACAATCTTTGGCGGGTAGGATCAAGGAAAACCCCAAGGCCTTTTACACATATGTGAGAAATATGAGAATGACTAGAGCGAGGGTAGGTCCGATCAAGGACAGTAGCGGGAGATTGTGTATTGAGTCTGAAGAGATAGGAGAGGTCTTGAATGAGTATTTTTCTTCTGTATTTACAAATGAGAGGGGCGATATTGTTGGAGAGGACAGTGTGAAACAGATTGGTAAGCTCGAGGAAATACTTGTCAGGAAGGAAGATGTGTTGGGCATTTTGAAAAACTTGAGGATAGACAAGTCCCCCGGGCCTGACGGGATATATCCAAGGATTCTATGGGAAGCAAGAGATGAAATTGCAGAGCCGTTGGCAATGACCTTTTCGTCCTCACTGTCAACAGGGGTGGTACCAGGGGATTGGAGAGTGGCGAATGCCGTGCCCCTGTTCAAAAAAGGAACTAGGGATAACCCTGGGAATTACAGGCCAGTTAGTCTTACTTCGGTGGTAGGCAAAGTAATGGAAAGGGTACTGAAGGATAGGATTTCTGAGCATCTGGAAAGAAACTGCTTGATTAGGGATAGTCAGCACGGATTTGTGAGGGGTATGTCTTGCCTTACAAATCTTATTGAATTCTTTGAGTAGGTGACCAAGCATGTAGATGAAGGTAAAGCAGTGGATGTAGTGTACATGGATTTTAGTAAGGCATTTGATAAAGTTCCCCATGGTAGGCTTATGCAGAAAGTAAGGAGGCATGGGATAGTGGGAAATTTGGCCAGTTGGATAACGAACTGGCTAACCGATAGAAGTCAGAGAGTGGTGGTGGATGGCAAATATTCAGCCTGGATCCCAGTTACCAGTGGCGTACCGCAGGGATCAGTTCTGGGTCCTCTGCTGTTTGTGATTTTCATTAATGACTTGGATGAGGGAGTTGAAGGGTGGGTCAGTAAATTTGCAGACGATACGAAGATTGGTGGAGTTGTGGAAAGTAAGGAGGGCTGTTGTCGGCTGCAAAGAGACATAGATAGGATGCAGAGCTGGGCTGAGAAGTGGCAGATGGAGTTTAACCCTGAAAAGTGTGAGGTTGTCCATTTTGGTAGGACAAATATGAATGCGGAATATAGGGTTAACGGTAGAGTTCTTGGCAATGTGGAGGAGCAGAGAGATCTTGGGGTCTATGTTCATACATCTTTGAAAGTTGCCACTCAAGTGGATCGAGCTGTGAAGAAGGCCTATGGTGTGCTCGCGTTCATTAACAGAGGGATTGAATTTAAGAGCCGTGAGTTGATGATGCAGCTGTACAAAACTTTGGTAAGGCCACATTTGGAGTACTGTGTACAGTTCTGGTCGCCTCATTTTAGGAAGGATGTGGAAGCTCTGGAAAAGGTGCAAAGAAGATTTACCAGGATGTTGCCTGGAATGGAGAGTAGGTCTTACGAGGAAAGGTTGAGGGTGCTAGGCCTTTTCTAATTAGAACGGAGAAGGATGAATGGGCGACTTGATAGAGGTTTATAAGATGATCAGGGGAATAGATAGAGTAGACAGTCAGAGACTTTTTCCCCGGGTGGAACACACCATTACAAGGGGACAAAATTTAAGGTGAAAGGTGGAAGATATAGGAGGGATATCAGAGGTAGGTTCTTTACCCAGAGAGTAGTGGGGGCATGGAATGCACTGCCTGTGGAAGTAGTTGAGTCGGAAACATTAGGGACCTTCAAGCAGCTATTGGATAGGTACATGGATGACGGTAAAATGATATAGTGTAGATTTATTTGTTCTTAAGGGCAGCACGGTAGCATTGTGGATAGCACAATTGCTTCACAGCTCCATGGTTCCAGGTTCGATTCCGGCTTCGTTCATTGTCTGTGCGGAGTCTGCACGTCCTCCCCGTGTCTGCGGGGTTTCCTCCGGGTGCTCCGGTTTCCTCCCAAAGTCCAAAGATGTGCGGGTTAGGTGAATTGGCCAATGATAAATTGCCCTTAATGTCCAAATTCCCCTTGGTGTTGTTTGGAGGTGTTGAGTTTGGGTATGGTGCTCTTTCCAAGAGCCGGTGCAGACTCAAAGGGCCGAATGGCCTCCTTCTGCACTGTAAATTCAATGATAATCTATGATTAATCTAGGACAAAGGTTCGGCACAACATCGTGGGCCGAAGGGCCTGTTCTGTGCTGTATTTTCTATGTTTTATGTTCTATGTTCGTTTGAAGCCTACTTGTGACAAGCGATTTTCATTTCATTTCATTTCCGGTCCCCAAGACAAATAGAACCTGACAAGGTTGGTGGAGGAGATTAGGTAGGACTTTAGCAGATGGGATACTTTACACCTGACATTGATGGGGAGGGTCCAGGTGGTAAAAGTGAACATTGATTCAAGTTTGTATCCCAGACCCTCCAAATCTTCACCCTGAAGGCCTTTATCTCGAAACTGGATACTGCGATTTTGGGCGGAGAAGGTGCGTAGGGTGAAGAGGGCCCTGCAACAGAGGCAGAGGCAGAAAATGGGGGTTAGCGTTACCAAATCTATTGCATTACTCCTGGGCCATGAATGTGGAGAAGGAGAGGCTGTGGTGGGAAAGAGAGGGGTTAGAGTGAGTTAGGATGGAGGAGGAACAGAACAGAATGAGCAGGTTCTTCCCGCAGATGGAGGACAAATGTGAACGGTGCCAGAGGGGCCAGCCAACCACACCCAAACTTGCTGGGTTCTGGACAGCCTTCTCTGAGGCAATGTCCAAGGTTGTGGGGGTGAAGCCATGCCCAATTGTAGCAATCTTTGGGGTATCGGAGCAGCCGGAGCTACAAATGAGCTTCCCTCATCGCACGCCGGAGAATCCTGCTCGGCTGGTGATTGGCAGCACCAGCCAAAGCTGCAGACTGGCTCGCTGACCTCTCGGAATTTCTCCGAGAGAAGATTATGTTTGTCATCAGAGGGTGGGAGGAAGGCTTTCTTGATACATATGGGCAGTTTGTCGGCCTGTTCCAAAACATGTTCAAGGAAAAGAGGGAAGACAGAGGGGAAAAAAACAAGATTGATGAGGAACCAAAGGACTGCACGACCCGGGGGGAGGGGGGGGGAAGGGGAGGAGAAGACGGAAAGAAGGTGGGAAAGCCACAAAAGAGGAGAAGAGGAGTGGGGGCAACCCACCCTCCCTGAACACAAACGCAAAGCGCAGCCTAAGGCTGCGGTGGGGGTACGCAAGGGGTGGGGGGGGGGGGCAGAAGGGGCCTTAGGCCGAACCAGAGGGCTGCGAAATGTACATAGGGTTAATTAAAGGAAGGACAGGATATACTTTTCTGTACAATAAAGTAAATTAACGCAGTTAAGAAAAATGTGATGTACACGTACAATTGTTTATGAATGTGGAAAATGCCAATAAAAAGATTTTTTTTAAAAGAACTGAGGAGGAGTCCTGTAGAGGGTCCAGCCTGAGGGCCATGGTGACAGCGACGCTTTCACTGGCACCGAGGATGTACACGGTCAGCCAGTAGGTACAATCCACGATTCGGGTGTGAAACTCGTTGAGGAGACTCTTTAGGATGGAGGGTATTTTGATACTAACAGCACTGTGTGAGAACCATAGGCTTAAGCCAGGGGAGATGGATGGCATGTATAGAAAGTGGAGAGAGTTGAGGTTGGTGAGGATGAGGGATTTCTATCCGGAGGAGAGATTTGCAAGTCTGGAAGAGCTGCGGGAGAGAGTGGAGTTGCCAAAGGGAAGCGGGTTGAGGTATATGGAAGTGAGGGACTTTGCGTGGAAGGAATGGAGGGGGTTTCTCAAGCTGATGCCGGAGTATACCCCATTGGAGTGGCTGCTGCTCCCGGATGTGGAATTGGGAGGGTAGGATTGAAGATATATTCGGGTGGCTAGCGGAGCAGGGGAGAGCGCAGGTGGTGAGGATTAAGGAGAAATGGGATGAGGAGCTGGGGAGGAGATAGGATGGGGAGTGTTGAGTGAGGTGATGCGCAGGGTCCTAGTGTGCGAGGATGAGTTTGATTCAGTTTAAGGTGGTGCATAGGGTGCATATGACTTGGGCGAGGATGAGTGGGTTCTTCCAGGGGGTGGCAGACGAGTGTGAGAAGCGTGGGCGAGGACCAGCAAATCACACACATGTTCTGGGGCTGCTAGAAGTTGCAGAGATACTGGGAGGGGGTGTTTGGGATGCTATCAAACTTTATGGGGGGAGAGACGGGACCAAACCCTATGGTGACACTTTTTGGGGTATCGGAAATGCTGATGAAGGGGAGGAAGGCTGACATTGTGGCCCTCGCCTCTCTTTTTGCCCAGCGAAGGATTCTGCTGGAATGACGGTCGACAATACCACCGGGTGCGGCGGCCTGCTGGGGAACCTATATGACGTTCTCCTGCTGGAAAAGATCAAGTTCGAATTGAGGAGTTCAGCAGAGAGCTTTGAGACACTGTGGGGACTGTTTATGACCATGTTTGAGGAATTGTTCGTCGTGGGATGAGGGGGTAGAAAAGGGGTAAAACTTGCACAAACTGTGAACTGTGAAATGTGGAGATTGATTTATGATTTATTTATGTTTTTGTACCTTTGAATATGTTTGGAATAAAATATATATTTAAAAATAATACTTTTGCGCACTATCCTCTTACATGGGACCTTATCAAAAACGTTCTGAAAATGCAAATACACCACATCCACTGAGTCATCCTTATCTGTTCTACTCATTTTTTCCTCAAAAAATTCCATTTGGTTTGCCAAACATGATTTCCCTTTCATAAATCCATGTTAACTTTGTCTAATCAATTTGATATTTTCTAAGTGTCCTGATATCACATCCTTTGTAACAGACTCGAACATTTTCCTTACAACAGTAACCAGTCTGTAATTCCCTGTTTTCTCTCACCCTCCTTTTTTAAAAAGCGGTGTTACATTTGCCACACCCAATCTGCTGGGACTGTTCCAGAATCTACAGAATTTTGGAAGATGACATCCAACTCATCCACTATTTCCATGGCCACCTATTTTAGTACCCTGGATGTAGATTATCAGGCCCTGGAGATTTCAGTCCCAGTAATTTCCCCATCACTATGTTTCTAATAATGCTAGTTTCCTTCAATTCCTCCTTCTCACTCGATCCTTGATTCTTTAGCATTTCTGGGGAGTTATTTGTCTCTTCCTCTGTGAAGACAGAACTAATGCAGTTATTTAATTGCTCTGCCATTTTCTTGTCCTCTATTATAAATTCTCCCATTTCAGACTGTATGGAACTTACATTTGTCTTCACTAATCTTTTTATGTTACTTACAAGTTTACTCATACTCCATTTTCCCCTCTTAATCAATCTCTTTGTCCTCCTTTGCTCAATTCTGAACTTCCCCCAATCGTCAAACTTGCTACTTTTTTGAGCAACTTTATATGATTCCTCTTTGGATCTAATACAGTCCTTAATTTAATTTATAAACCGTGGTTGGACCACTTTTCTTGTTGTGTTTTTGAGCTATTAAGGCATGTACAACTGTTGTAATGTATACTTCCATTCCTTAAATATAAGCCATTGCCTATCACTATCAGCACGGTAGCATTGTGGATAGCACAAATGCTTCACAGCTCCATGGTCCCAGGTTCGATTCCGGCTTGGGTCACTGTCTGTGCGGAGTCTGCACATCCTCCCCGTGTGTGCGTGGGTTTCCTCCGGGTGCTCCGGTTTCCTCCCACAGTCCAAAGATGTGCGGGTTAGGTGGATTGGCTATGCTAAATTGCCCATAGTGTCCAAAATTGCCCTTAGTGTTGGGTGGGGTTACTGGGTTATGGGGATGGGATGGAGGTGTGGACCTTGGGTAGGGTGCTCTTTCCGGGAGCCGGTGCGGACTCAGTGGGCCGAATGGCCTCCTTCTGCACTGTAAATTCTATGATGATTCTATGTCTTTTCATGAAGATCCCAAATCTATCTTAACAAACTCACAGCTCGGGCGAGATTCTCCGAAATTGAGGCCAAGTGTTCACGCCGTCGTGAACGCCGTCGCGTTTCACACTCCAGGAATTCACACGCCACAGTGCTGTTGCTCATTTTGTTTACCCAATATATATGTAGATTAACGTCAGCTATGATTACCAAACCAGAAGATATATGAGCAGAAGTAGGCCATTCAGCCCATCAACTCTGCTCCTCTGTTCAATAAGATCATGACTGATCCGATATGATCATTCTCAACTACACTTTCCTGCCTTATTCCCATAATCCTCGATTGCCGAATTGATCAAAAATCTGTCTATCTCAGTCTTGAACATACTGAGAGACCCAGCATTTACAGCTCTCTGTGGTAAAGAATTTCACAGATTTACTAACTTCTGACAGAAGACATTCTTCCTCATCCCCGTCTTAAATGGGTGACCCCATACTCATTGATGACGCCCTCTGATTCAAGACACTCCACAAGTGGAAACAATCTTTCAGCACCTATGCTGTCAAGCCCCCTGAGAATCCTATATGTCCCAATAAGGTCGACTCTCCAATTAGTACAGGTCCAACCGACTCAATCTCTCCTCATAAGAAAACCCCTCCACATCCGCACTGCGGTAGGGGGATTGGACACAGAAAATCCCGGGGGACGGGAGGGGAGGGGAGAGCTGAATTGTGCTGTGGGTGGGGGGCAGCCGCAGGACCTGGCTATCGTGTCCTCAGTTCAAAATGATGGCGGGAGCGCAAATCAGTTGCATTTCAGCTCTGGTGGAAGAACATATGGCTGGATTCTCCATTCCTGAGACTATGTGTTGACTCGGGATTAGGATTTGTGGGCTCCCACGACAGCGAAACTGGAGCTGCACCTGGACTGATTCAGTGACTGTTAAGGGACTAGCACCGGCACCATGTGGAACACAATTGGTTCCAATGAGAAATGGTGCGGGATTCGCTGGAAACGCGATTGACACTCAGGAGGCTGACAAGCTGCAGCTGCAAATACAAACTGCACTCCCCACACATACCATCCAAGCCAACAAGATGGCAACAAGATGCGTGGCACCACGCTTCACTGATGGCAATCTGGAGACACCACTGGAGATAGTGGAGAACAGACTGGCCACCTTGTACCCTGGCTCGACAAGGAGGCTGGCAGCCACTGCAGGTCGCTGTGCCTGGGTGCAGGTGGCAGAGGCCTTGAGCGCCACTAGTAACACTATCTGGTGGAGGAGAAAAACTGCGCAACCTCCTCCAGGAGGCCAGGGTGAGTAAGCAACACAGTGCCCCTGGACCAACACCCATCCTACCAGGAGGGCGGCTGAACCCCCAACTTACACCACATGCTGGCAACCATACCGGCCGCCATGGCGGGTGCCTTGGCCACTGAGGCCACCAGCTACCCATCCCCTGGGCTGAATGTCTAACATTGTCGTTTTGTGTTCCCCCCTCCCCCCCAAGGAGAAGGTCGCCCATAACTGCAGGGATCAGGAGAAAACAGAAGGGGGGGCCACCAGACTTGTGGCCCCTCACCTTGGCAGAGAAGCGGGCCCTGGATGGCCTGCCAGACGAAAGGGAAGTTGGCAGGGTGGAGGTCGGCTGCAGAGTTGAGTTGCGGTTCCCCGTGACACGTGTGTCAACCCCCCCCCCTTAACAACACCCTCACTCCACCCTCACCCCTACCCTCACCCCCACAGCACCCTCAACCCCATCACCCCCACTGTTTCCAGGCCCACGGTCCAATCATGCGTCTTGTTTGTGTCTTGCAGGATCTGCTGGTGATGGAGTGGGTCCATCTGATGTCTCCTGCCCCCAGCCAGTGCCACAACCTGAGCCTCACCATGTGCCGAGCAGAGACGAGGACACAGACGGGAGCCATATTATGCCTGTGACCCAAGACACCCCAGAGTTCGAGTCCGGGGATGACATAGAGTTCCTGTCACAGCTGTCTCCAACACCCTCCACCATTTCAGAGAAACTGAGCTTGGTTGGGCACTTTGGTGAAGAGGTTCCTGGGCACCACACAGCTGCTCCAGTACACGAGGTGAAGGTATGAACTCCCGAGGGGATGGACGGTCGGAGGGTGGGCCAATCCCAGGGTCCAGCTGCCATCCAAATGTGTTCCAGGCTTCTGTAATGGACAATCCCATCTATAATGGAGATTAAGTCACAGAGCCAGGGACCACTTGCGGTGAGTAACCAGCACTTGCAGGTGCAATTGGAGGAGTCCAACAATGTGCAGAAGTAGGAGGTAGTGCTGACCATGCGTGGCACCCAGGACAACACCGCATTGGTGGTGTCCGCGGTGGATGCCTTGGGGCCGAGGATTTTGGCTGTGGATCAGCATGTCCGAGGCATTCTGTGCAGATGCTGGCAGTGGCCTTTAACAGGCAGCCATGTGTCAGAGCCACCGGACATTGCAGCGGCGCTCCTGAGCACTGACCAGTCACAGCGGGCCATGACTGAGAACATCTGTGGCATTGCCCATGCACTGGCCGACGCGGCACAGACCCAGAAGGAAGTGGCCCAATCCCAGGGGGATTGCATTAAAGACCTCTGATCTTCCAATCCTAATCCCATTTGCCAGCACTTGGCCCATAGCCTCGAATGTTGAGACGTGCCAAGTGCTTATCCAGGTACTTTTTAAAGGATGTCAGGCAACCCGCCTCTACCACCCTCCCAGGCAGTGCATTCCAGACTGTCACCACCCTCTGGGTAAAAATGTTTTTCCTCAAAAACCCCTTGAACCTCCCACCTTGAATTTATGTCCCCTCGTAACCGACTCTTCAAATAAGGGAAATAGCTGTACCCTATCCATCCTGTCCTTACACCTCAATCTTGTATACCTCAATCAGGTCGCCCCCCAGCGAAAACAACCAAAGCCTATCCAACCTTTCTTCATAACTAAAATGCTCCATCCCAGACAACATTCTGATGAATCTTCACTGGCCAGATGGGACCATCAACTGCGCATCATGCACATCTGCGCCTGATACCCGGGCAGTTTGCACGGCGCCTTCATCCTGGTGTACTCGACGAGTCCCAGCCTCTTTAAAATTCCCCCGGCTGGTGGGTTGGTTCCTGGGCGACAGGTATGATCCTCTGCAGTCATGGCTGATGACTCCTCTCCACGCGGATGTACCTGTACACCGAGCTCTGTGAGATCCCAAACAGTTCCCCACTTGATGCATGGAAGGACCCCGTGGCATAAAAGTTCAGGGCGGCTGCCACCTTGACAGCCTTCGGGAGTAGGTGTTCTCCCCCATTCCCCCCCGGTGCCAGGTGTGCCATGATCTGGAAGACATTTCACATTGTCTCCCTGCTCAGCCACAGTCTTCAATGCCCGCAGACAGGCGCTGCCAGTACACATGAAGCCTCATGCGTGCCTCCTTTGCACCTGCTCCTCCACCTCCGCCTGTTGGGCAGCCAGCTCTCCGTCCTGATTGGCTGCTTGCTTCCCGTTCCTCTGGGGAAATCGCTCCACTGCTGCAGCTTCCTCCTCCTCGAGGAGTTCCAGCTCGTACAGCTGCAGTACATCCCACAAGGCTGTGGTTACTAGGAGGAAGGCCACCATTGCTGGTTGTATTCCAATATCCATTGTCTGCAGGGGGTGAAAGGCCAACATGGTTGCTGGTGCCATGCCCAACCAGATTCAAAGGGGTACACAGTGTCCCCAGTTGGCACTGTGGGCTCTTCCCCCGTATGCCCCCCATCTCCTGGCCCATCAGTGCCCGGCACTCTGGGGGCCTCTGGCCCTGGCGCCCTTCCCTACTGCCAGGGATAATGTCAATTGGTGCTGCCTTTGCCAGTGGTACACTCCGCGGCCCATGCTTAGTGCCCTGTAGAGGCTACTGTGGGGGCATTGCCCATGGGCGGGCCGCATGATGCCCCGTCGGTGGGTGGCGGCTGGTTGTGGGGTATGGTGGAGGTTGTGGTCTGGGGGGAGGTGGGGGCACCCATACGGCCGGTGTCACTCTGCAGAGCCATGGCCAAGGTTGGTGGTCAGTAGGGTATGCAACAAAGTGGCTGCCTTGCAGGCAGGGGCAATGGTGGTCCAACCCAGACAGCACTCCAGTCCCGTGGGGGGTCACACTAGCCCCATGGCCCATTCTCCCATAACCCTCCCAACCCCCTTAGCCAGTGACCAGCCCGGCAGCCCATGGTTGCGCCTCTTCATGTCCTACGTCCTCTTTCCCTTATCAATCACGGCAATAGTTTCACATTTTTAAAAGCACAAGTGAACCTCGCCATCGGGTATTTGGCCCATTGGAGGCCGAGAATCGCGGAGGCCCCGGAGAATACCGGGTCGGGCTCGCTAATGATATGCCAACGGTGTTTACTGTACGTGCGTTCTGGGGGCAAGATTCACCGACCCCCTGCCGGGTCGGAGAATCGCCGGGGGCTGCCGTGAATCCCGTCCCCGCCGGTTGCCGAATTCTCCGGCACCGGAGATTCGGCGGGGGCGGGAATCGCGCCGCGCCGGTTGGCGGCCCTCCCCCCGGCGATTCTCCGGCCCGGATGGGCCGAAGTTCCGCTGCTGGAATGCCTGTCCCGCTGGCGTGGATTAAACCACCTCTCTTACCGGCGGGTCGAGGCGGCGCGGGCGGGCTTTGGGGTCCTGGGGGGGCACGGGGCGATTTGGCCCTGCAGGGTGCCCCCACGGCACAGGCCTGGCCCACGATCGGGGCCCACCGATCCGCGGGTGGGCCTGTGCCGTGGGGGCACTCTTTTCCTTCCGCCTTTGCCATGGTCTCCACCGTGGCGGAGGCGAAAGAGACCCCCTCCACTGTGCATGCGCGGGGATGCCGTGAGCGGCCGCTAACGCTCCCGCGCATGCGCCACCCGGCAATGTAATTTCCGCGCCAGCTGGCAGGGCACCAAAGGCCTTTCCCGCCAGCTGGCGGGGCGGAAATCAGTCCGGCGCGGGCCTAGCCCCTCAAGGTTAGGGCTCGGCCACTCAAGATGCGGAGGATTCCGCACCTTTCGGGCGGCGCGATGCCGGACTGATTTGTGCCGTTTTTGGCGCCGGTCTGCGGACATCGCGCCGATTACGGAGAATTTCGCCCTGGATCACATTGACGCCGCTGTCAAGGCCAAGGAGAATTGCAATTTGGCATCAAACAAGTGCCCACCACAATTTCAGGGTGGGAACTGATTCTCCACTCAATCCTGTTTCCCGACTCAGGAGTCAATCATCGGAGAATCCCGCCCATAGTCTCCCAAACAAAGAATCCTTCCCACTGCATCTGAATTCACAGAGCATTCGCAGTGATTTTTGATTTATTGTCACATGTACCAAAGTACAGTGAAAAGTATTTTTCTGCGGCCGAGGGAATGTATACGGTACGTACACAGGAGACAATAAGAATAATCAACAGAGAACATTGACAAATGGTACATCGACAAACAGTGATTGGTTACTGTGCGGATCAAGGGGCCAAACAGCAAATACATGAGCAAGAGCAGCATAGGGTGTCGTGAATAGTGTTCTTACAGGGAACAGATCAGTCCGAGGGGGAGTCGTTGAGGAATCCAATAGTTGTGGGGAAGAAGCCGTTTCTATGTCTGGATGTGCCGATCTTCAGACTTATGTATTTTCTGCCTGATGGAAGGGTCTGGAAGAGGGCAATGCCTGGGTGTGAGGGGTCTCTGACAATGCTGTTTGCCTTCCTGTGGCAGCGGGAGGTGTAAACAGAATCAATGGGAGGATGGCAAGCTTGTGTGATGCATTGGGCTGAGTTCACCACACTCTGCAGTTTCTTGCAATCTTGGGCTCAGCAGTTGCCATACCAGGCTGTGATGCAGCCGGATAGAATGCTCTCTATGGCACATCTGTAGAAGTTTGTGGGAATTAGAACATTAGAGCATAGACCATATAGTGCAGAAGGAGGCCAGTCGGCCCATCGGGTCTGCACCGACCCACTTAAGCCCTCACTTCCACCCTATCCACATAACCCAATAACCCCTCTTGACCTTTTTGGTCACAAAGGGCAATTTATCATGGCCAATCCACCTAACCTGCACATCTTTACACTGTGGGAGGAAACCGGAGCACCCGGAGGAAACCCACGCACACACTGGGAGAACGTGCAGACTCCGCACAGACAGTGACCCAGCGGGGAATCGAACCTGGGACCCTGGCACTGTGAAGCCACGGTGCTATTCACTTATGCTACCGTGCTGCCCTTGGGAGGCTGGAACATCAGAAATGACACCATTGGGGGGCTGGAATATCAGAAATGGATCGCCTCCTAGCACTGATCCCATTTTCTCCCCGACACTGGATTCTCCAGCGCATCGGGAACGCTGCTTTCAGCCCAGTAACTTTAGACTTATCTTTTTAGCATGTTTACACATGGTTTTTTGTACTCAGGCCCTATTTACTGCTAGTCCTTGGTTCTTCTGTTTTCCATTTTAACTTTCTATTTTTCTGTCTTCATTTCTACCTTTGTTTCCTTTTCTTGTTTCACCCTGCTCAGGTTCCCACCCGCTGCCACTCTAGTTTAAACCATCCCCAACAACACGAACAAATACCCCTGTGAGGCTATTGATCTCCGTCCTGTTGGAGTGCAACCTATCCAGCTTGTATTAGTCCCATCTTCCCCAGGATCGGTCCCAATGCCCAAGGGATTGTAAATTCCTCCCTTCTACACCATCCCTCCAGCCACACATCTGGAAAATCCAAATAGACCACATCCACTGGTCCACCCCTTATCTATTCTACTAGTTATATCCTCAAAAAACTCCAGTAGTTTGTCAAATGTTTCATATTCATGTCGACTAAATCAGAGGGAGGATGAGGTAAATTTGGCTGGGGATTGAAATCTCAATAGATAACGGGTGGCTCCGTTCAGTGGCTGAGGAAATCTCAAGGGGAAACTCAGCAAAGGGTTTGGAGCTACAGGAGATAATGAGGGTTTGGAAAGAGAGGTGTGGCTCCAGAGGTTGAAACAACAAAGAATGATAAAAAATTGGAATAGAATTGTCGCGGAGTGCTCGCGGTGAGAAGCTATGATCTAAGACACAGTCATTTAATTGACAATTGGATGCCATAATAAAGGAAATAGTTTTTATTCAAGGTGGGTGAATAAGTTAACTAAGTCCTTTACCTGCATTTATTTTGTGATCAAGAGAATCTCATCACCAATTGATCTCATGAATGAAAACTGAGAACTAGTTTGAGGTGTCAGAGATCTCTCACTCAGAGAACCAGCCCGACCACCGAGAGGAGAGGACAGGAAAACAGAAGGAAATTAAATGCTGTGTAGTCAGTGATTTATTAAAGTTTGAGTCTTGCCTTGAACGAGACATTTGGCACAGTCCGTGCAGGGTTTCCGGGATAAGTACACATTACAACCTCTTGCTCTCGTTGCCAGGTTCATCATCACAAGCTGTGCAGCATGTAGCTGTTCCCGAGAGCAATCCATCATCATCACACGCTGAATCGAATCCGAGTCACAAATAACTATCCCAGTTTTGTTGATCTGCAAGAATAGTGGTGGATTAGGAATAGACAATAAACACCCACACCCCAAAGTACTACTTTACCTTTCGATTAAGTGTCACCATATGTTGCCAATTCAATAATTGAATATCATTTGCTTAATCACCATCCCTCTTTCAAGTTCCCATTCTCAGTTATCAAGGGGTTGAAAGTAGTTTTGGATGCTCGTGGAAAGCAAGCAAAATATCAATCAAGGAATTTAGCGTTGAAAGTCTGATAGAGTAATCATGAGGGATTAAAGTTCAGAGACTGTGCAAACCAAATTTGCAGGAATGATGTGGAGTTCGGGACTGCATTCAGGATTGTTATCCAAAGGAGTGTGTAAAGGAGCCATCAAGAAATTGATGAGTGTAGATGTAGTCTTGTGTAATAGACAGGGTATATTAATAACCTTTATGCTTTCACAGGGTAAGGTTGTGGCCGGCTAGGCCAGCATTTTTATTGTCCATCGTTACTTGCCCTTCAGAAGGTGGTGAATTGCCTCTTGAACCTCTGCAGTCCCCGAGGTGTAGGTACACCCACAGTGCTGTTAGAGAGAGAGTTCCAGGATTTTGACCCAGCCACAGTGAAGGAACAGCATATATTTCCAAGTCAGGATGGTGAGTGACTTGGTGGGAAACTTGCTGATGGTGGTGTTCCTATGTATTTGTTGCTCTTGCTGCCTAGGGTGCCTTGGCGAGTTATTGCAGTGCATCTTGTAGATGGTACACACGGCTGCCACTGTTTGTCGGTGATGGGGAAAGTGGATATTGGAGGTGGTGGATAGGGTACCATCAAGGGGGCCGCTTTGTTCTGGATAATATCGAGCTTCTTGAATGTTGTTGGAGTTACACTCATCCAGGCAAGTGGAAAATATTCTATCACACCTTAACTTGTGCCTTGTCGATGGCAAACAGGCTTTGGGGTGTAAGGAGGCGAGTTACTCTCTGGTGTCTTCCTAGTCTCTGATCTGCTGGTGAAGCAACAATAGATAGTTCAGTTCAGGTCATTGATAACCCTCAGGATCCAACAAAGCATGTGCTGGCCATGGAGAGGGTCCAGGGTAGGTTCATAAGAATGATCCCAAGAATGAAGATCTTGACATATGAGGGGCAGTTGAGGAATCTATGTCTGTACTCGATGGAGTTTAGAAGGATGAGGGAGGATCTCATTGAAACATTATACTGAGAGGCCTGGATAGGGTGGACATGGAGAAGATATTTACACTCGTAGGAGAGACTAGAATCGTGTCTTTAAGACAGAGATAGATGGGTTATTGGTTAATAATGGGATCTGGGGACTTCCGGTTGTGGCTATGCCTGGGTAGGTCACACGTTCGGCAGCTCCCGCCGTGAACGGACTTTTGGGCCCTTTTAAGGAGCCCCAGCGGCACTTGGACGACGATTCCCGGTGTGGGAAGGCAGCAGTGAGGTTCCCCCAGCGCTGTATGGAGTGGACCAGGAGCGGAGCGGTCAAAAAAGTGGCATTAGAGAAGAGAGGAGAACGAGTGCGAAAAAGCAAGATGGCGGGCGGAGACCAGTGGTCGCGGGAGCAGCAGGAGTTTTGGAAAAGCTGCTTTGCGGAATTGAAGGCGGAGATGTTGGCCCGATGAAGGCATCGATCGGGAGGCTGGTGGAGACCCAGAGGGCGCAGGGGATGGCGATTTAAGGAGGTGCAGCAGAAGGCCTCTGATAACAAGGACGAGATCCTGGGCCTGGCGGTGAAAGTGAAGGCGCACGAGGCGCTGCACAAAAAATGGCAGGAGAAATTCGAGGATCTGGAGAACAGGTCGAGGAGGAAGAATCTGCGGATTCTAGGTCTCCCTGAAGGCGTGGAGGAGTCGGATGTCTGGGTGTACGTGGCTACGATGCTGGGTACGCTGATGGGTGCTGGAGCCTTCCCCTGGAGCTGGATGGGGTGCACAGAGTCCTGGCATGGAGGCCGAATGAGCCGGCGAGGGCTGTGGTGGTGAGGTTTCACCGTTTCACCGACAGGGAGTGTGTCTTGAGATGCGTGACGAAGGAGCGGAGTAGCAGGTGGGAGAACGCTGAAATCCATATTTACCAGGGCTGGCGTGCAGAGCTGGCCAAGAAGAGGGCAGGATTTAACCGGGCCAAGGGGGTGATGTTTGGGCTGTTGCAGCCAGCGCGGCTGTGGGTCACGTATCAGGACCGACACCACTACTTTGATACGCCAGACGAGGCGTGGACCTTTATCCAAAATGAGACGCTGGACTCAAATTAGCGGTTCGTAGCATGTTACAGGGGATGCTGGGGAGTGGGCGGGGGCGATTTGTGTGTTTTCTGGGTATGTGCACTGGTTTGGGAGGGGCTGTCCCCGCGTTTGATGGGGGGAGTGGGGGCCGGAGGCCCTGGGCCTTTGGGGATCGGGGCGAGGCTGCAGGAGAAAGGAGCTGCACCAGAGGGGGCGGGGTCAGCCCAGGCAGGGAACGTGGGCTTTTTCCCGTGGAAAGGGGGAGGCGTGGCCTGACGTGGGGGGCGGTACCGGACGGGAGCCCACACTGGTTTGTAGGGGGAGTGGAGGGGGGGAATTGGGCCACCCCACTTAGATGGGTGGAGGGGGGTGACTTTGAGGGGGAATCCAATTGGGGGATCGCCGGCAGAGGTGGGAGCGGCCGGGGTCAATAGGAGTCAGCTGACTTACGGGAGTGCAATGGGGGGAGCAGGGGGGTTAAGCAATTGCTTGGCCGGGGGAGGGGGAACTGGGTTGCTGCTGTACTGACTGAGGGGGAGCTGGAGGTAAGAGGGAGAGACGCGGCGGGGAGCCTCCTTCTGGGGGCTGGAGAGTGCGGGAGGCGTGGGCACGTGGCTGGCCTAAAAAAGGAGACGGCTAGTCAGCAGGAGGGGGTGGGGGGGGGTGGGGGTGGTAGTCCCGCGATCCGGCTGATCACGTGGAACGTGAGAGGCTTGAATGGGCCGGTCAAGAGGGCCTGGGTGTTTGCGTGCTTAAAGGGACTGAAGGCAGACGTTGCCATGATGCAGGAGACGCACCTGAAGGTGGCGGATCAGACCAGGCTGGGGAAGGGATGGGTGGGGCAGGTCTTTCACTCTGGGCTGGATGCGAAGAACAGGGGGGGTCACAATCTTGGTGAGCAAGCGGGTGACCTTTGAGGCGGCGGGTATTGTGGCGGATGAAGGGGGCTGATATGTGATGGTGAGTAGGAGGCCCGGGTGGTGTTGGTGAATGTATATGCCCCAAATTAGGACGATGCAGCGTTCATGAAGTGTATGTTAAGCCGGATCCCGGATCTGGAGGCAGGGAACCTGATAATGGGGGGGGGGGGGACTTTAATACGGTACTGGACCCGGCACTGGATCAGTCTAGGTCGAGGTCGGGCAAGTGGCCGGCAGCGGCCAAGGTCCTGAGGGGGTTTATGGATCAGATTGGGGGGGGGGGGGGGGAGTAGATCCGTGGAGGTTTGCTAGACCAACGGCGAGAGAATTCTCCTTCTTCTCCCACGTACACCAGGCCTATTCACGGGTAGACTTTTTAGTGGTAGGCAGGGCGCTGATCCCGAGAGTGGAGGGGATGGAGTATTCGGCCATAGCGATTTCGGATCACGCCCCGCACTGGGTGGAGTTGGAGTTGGGGGAAGAGAGGGGTCAGCACCTGCTGTGGCGCATGGACATGGGATTGTTGGCGGATGAGGAGGTTTGTGGGTGTGTCCGGGGGTGCATTCAAAGGTATGTGGAGGCCAATGATAATGGGGAGGTATTGGTGGGTGTGGTCTGGGAGGCGCTGAAGGCGGTGGTCAGGGGAAGCTAATTTCAATCAGGGCTCACAGGGAGAGAGGATGGAGAGGGAGAGATTGGTGGGGGAGACACTGAGGGAGGATAGGAGTCATGCCAAATCCCCTGAAGAGGGGCTGCTGAATGAGCGCCGGAGCCTCCAAACAGAGTTTGACTTGCTGACTACGGGGAAAACTGAGGTCCAGTGGAGGAAGGTGCAGCGTACGAGTATGGGGAGAAGGCGAGTCGGATGCTGGTGCATCAGCTATGAAGGAAGGAGGCGGCTAGGGAAATTGGGGTAATCAGGTATAGGGTGGGGAACACGGTGCGGAGTCCAGCCAAAATAAATAATTTAGGGACTTCTACGGGAACTTGTACAAGTCAGAACCCCCGGGGGGTGGGGGAGCTGCGGCAGTTCCTGGACCAATTACGGTTTCCGAGGGTGGAGGAGGGGCAGGTAGAAGGTTTGGGGACCCCAATCGGGATGGAGGAGCTGGTTAAGGGGTTGGGGAGCATGCAGGCGAGCAAGGCGGGGGAGACGGGGGAAGTGGTGGTGGCAATGGAAGGAGTGGGACTTTGACCGGGAGTACCTGTGGGAGGTGCTGGGCAGGTTTGGGTTCGCGGAGGGGTTCATAGGATGGGTCAAATTGTTGTACCAGGCCCCGGTGGTGAGTGTATCGACGAACCGGCTGAGGTCAGAGTACTTCAGATTATACCGTGGGATGTGTTGCCACTCTTCCTGGCGGGCAGGGTGCAGTCCGTTGAGATGACAGTCCTCCCTAGGTTCTTGTTCGTGTTTCAGTGCCTGACCATTCTCATCCCTAAGGCCTTTTTCAAGCAGGTGAGCAAGAGCATTATGGGATTCGTGTGGGCAAATAAGACCCCAAGGGTTAAGAGACTGTTCTTGGAGCGTAGTCGGGAGGAGGGGGGCTGCCGAACCTGTGCAGCTACTACTGGGCAGCAAATGTGTCAGTGATTCGGAAATGGAGGGAGAGGGAGCGGCATGGAAAAGACTAGAGGCGGCGTCTAGGTGTAGGTACTAGCCTGGGGGCACAGGTATCGGCACCGTTGCCGCTACCGCCGACATGGTACACCATGAGCCCGGTGGTGGCAGCGACATTGAGGATCTGGGGGCAGTGGAGACGGCACAGGGGGGAGGTGGGGGCCTCCGCCTGGTCCCCGATATGGAACAACCAAAGGTTTGCTCCGGGCAGGATAGATGGCGGGTTCCTAAGTTGGCACCGGGCGGGAATTAGAAGGATGGGGGACTTATTTATCGATGGGACTTTTGCAGTCTGAGGGCGCTGGAGGAGAAATTTGGGTTAGCTCGGGAAATGCCTCCAGGTATATGCAGGTTAGGGTGTTTGCGAAGAGGCAGGTAGGGGAATTCCCGCTGCTGCCTGCCTGGAGGATACAGGACAGGGTGATCTCTGGCATGTGGGTTGGAGTGGGTAAGGTCTCGGCGATATACCAGGAGGAAGCCTCGGTGGAGGAGCTGAAGGGCAAGTGGGAGGAGGAGCTGGGTGAGGGCCTGTGGGCTGACGTCCTGGGCAGGGTCAATTCCTCCTCACCTTGCGCAAGGTTCAGCCTGATCCAGTTTAAAGTGGTGCACAGGGCGCATATGACAGGGGCGAGGATGTGTAAGTTTTTCGGGGTAGAGGACAGGTGTGTGAGGTGTTCGGGAAGCCCAGCAAACCACGCCCATATGTTTTGGGCATGCCCGGCACTTACAGGATTTTGGAAAGGCTTTGCAAAGGCTATGTCCAAGGTCTTGGATACTCGGATAAAACCGAGTTTGGGAAAGTGATATTTGGGGTGTTGGATGATCCGGGAGTACAAGAGCCGAAAGAGGCCGGATTCCGGCCTTTGCCTCCTTCGTAGCCCGGAGAAGGCTCTTGTTAATGTGGAGGGACGCGAAGCCCCCCAAGCGTGGAGGCTTGTCATTGACAAGGTCAATGACATGGCGGGGTTTCTCACATTGGAGAAGATGAAGTTTGCCTTGCGAGGGTCCTTGCAGGGGTTCTCCAGGCGGGGGCAACTGTTCCTTGACTTTCTCGCAGAACTTTAGGTGGAGGTCAGTAGCAGCAGCAACCCGGGGGGGGTTCTTTTTTAATTTTGTGAGGGGCGTATGCCCCATTCTGTTCTGAGTTGGGTGTTAACTTGTTAAACTGTTTATCGTTTAGAGGATTAAGTTGTTTTGTTTTGTTGGCATGTTGCCCTTCTTTCTTTGTATTTTTTTTCCTTTTTGGAGCGTTTTGTAAAATTATTGAAAAACTTTGAATAAATACATTTTTAAAAAATAAATAAATAATGGGATATGGGGTCATGAGGAGAGGGCAAGAGAATGGAGATGGGAAATACATCGGCCATGATCGAATGGCGGAGCAGACTTGATGGGCAAAATTAACTAATTCTGCTCCTTTTTATTATAGCTTTATCTTATGGATGTTGATCGTGGGGGATTCAGTGATGGTAATGTCATTGAATGTCAAGAGTTAGAGTCTCTCTTGTTGGAGATGGTCATTGCCTGGCAAGTGCCAGGCAATTATTTTTCACTTATCAGCCCAAGCCTGGATATTGTCCAGGTCTTACTGCATTTGGACATGGACTGTTTCAGTGAGTGACAAATGAAGAGTAACTGAAGAGTGATAATATTTATTTCAAATAAATTCAGAATGCCCACTTCCTATTTTTCCAATTATGGGGCAATTTAGCATTGCCAATTTGGGCTGTGGGGGTGAGACCCACGCAAACACGGGCGAAAGTGCAAACTCCACATGGACAGCATCCCGGGACCGGGATCGAACTCGGGTCCTCAGTGCTGTGAGGCAGCAGTGCTAACCACTGCACCATCGTGCCACCCCTGAATCTTTCATAGAAGTTTGTACGTTCGCCCCGTGTCTGCATGGGTTTCCTCCGGGTGCTCCGGTTTCCTCCCACAGTCCAAAGGTGTGGGGCGGGATTCTCCAAGCCCCGCCGGGTCGGAGAATTGCCGGGCGGTGGTGTGAATCCCGCTCAGATGCCAGCTGCTGAATTCTCCGGCGCGGTTTTCGGGCAGGGCGGGGGTCACGCCGCGCCAGTTGGGGGCCGTTGGCAGCAATTCTCTGGTCCCCAATGGGCCAAGCGGCCGCCTGTTTTCGGCCAGTCTTGCCGGCATGAAATGGACATGGTCCATCACGGCAGGACCTGGCTTGTCGGCCGTCTAGCGGGGTCCTTGGGAGGGCGCGGGGAGATCCTGGCCTGGCCCGCAATCGGGGCCCACCGATCTGCGGGCGGACCTGTGCCGTGGGGGTGAGTTGCCTTCTTGAACCGCTGCAGTCTTTGAAATATAGGTACACCCACAGTGCTGTTAGGGAGGGAGTTCCAGGATTTCGTCCCAAACACAATGAAGGAACGGAGATATATTTCCAAGTCAGGTTGGTGAGTGACTTGAAGGGGAAACTCCACGTGGTGGGATTCCCAGATATCTGCTACTCTTCTCCTTCTGGGTGGCAGTGGTCATGGGTTTGGAAGGCGCTGTCTAAGGAACCTTGGTGAGTTACTGCAATGCATCTTGTAGATGGTACACATGGTTGCCACTGTTCATTAGTGGTGGAGGGTTTGAATGTTTGTGGAAGGGGAGCAATCAAGTGGGCTGCTTTGTCTTGGATGGTGGTGAGCTTCTTGTGTTGTTGGAGCTGCACTCATCCAGGCAAGGGGAGAGCATTCCATCACATTCCTGACTTGTGCCTTGTAGATGGTGGACAGGCTTTGGGTAGACAGGAGGAGAGTTACTCGCCTTGGGATTCCTAAACGTTTGACCTGCCCTGGTAGTCACATTATTAATATGGCTAGTCCAGTTCAGTTCCTGAAGGCCCATTCAGGAAATCCCACTGTTGGCAAATGTGTCAACTGTTCCGCATTGGCCTTGGCAGACGACGTTGCTTTCCTAAGTGACTCACACGTCGGGATTGAACGGCGCCTACACCCTTGCAGGGCAGCACGGTAGCACAAGTGGATAGCACTGTGGCTTCACAGCACCAGGGTCCCAGGTTCGATTCCCTGCTGGGTCACTGTCTTTGCGGAGTCTGCACGTTCTCCCCGTGTCTGCGTGGGTTTCCTCCGGGTGCTCCGGTTTCCTCCCACTTTCCAAAGACGTGCAGGTCAGGTGGATTGGCCATGATAAATTGCCCTTGGTGTCCAAAAAAGTTAGGAGGGGTTATTGGGTTACGGGGAAAGGGTAGAAGTGAGGGCTTAAGTGGGACGGTGCAGACTTGATGGGCCGAATGGCCTGCTTCTGCACTGTATGTTCTATGTTCTATGTTAACATCAATGCCTCAAAATCAAAAGATTCCACATTCAATGGGTGACCTTCCAAGACTATCCCAGCAAGGGCAAGATCATATCCTATATTCCACTAAATGAAACAGAGAAATACCTGGGTGCCAAATCTATCTCTGGGATGGTGTGCTGGAAGGTGACTGGGAAGAGATGCTTAAATCCTAATGCCAGGCCTAAGGGCAGAGGCTCTTCAACTGGTATAAAGAGTGAAGAACGTAAAAATGCATGTCACCCCCAGGTTGTACTTCCACCTGATCCTGACAGATGTGTCACAGAACGCGTTTGTAAAACTAAGTCATGTCATCAAGAATGCCACAAAGCAGTTCCTACATATCGCAGCAAAAAAATACCTCCTGTATTCCAGCAATAGAAATGGAGAGGTCGGCATGCTTAAACTACAGGCGGGATTTACCGACCCTCCGCCGGTGTTTTTTGGAGGGGCAGGCGACCTACCAGCAGGATCTACCCGTCCCGCTATAGTTAACAGGATTTCCTGTTGACAGCACACCTCAATCGCTGGGAAAACCGTGTGCTGACGTGGGATCGAAATTTCTCGCCATCATGAACAGCTGGTAAAACTCTCCCTACAAGTGCAAATTCCAGCCGTGGTAATCATAGATGCATTGTTTCAAAGGAAAATGAAACACAGACATCTTCAAAGAACTACGAGAGCTCAAAGCCCTCAAGGAAATGGGAGGACTTCCTGCAGGAGAAAAATAGAGGGGATTTAACCAAAGAATCCCTCAGGGTGTGATTTACTGACCAACCTGGCGTGTGTTTTTCGGCGACGCAGGCAGCCCGTCAACGGGATTTACCCCGTCTTTGTCAACGGGATTTCCCAGTGACTGCACCTTTCATTGCCGGGAAACCCATGCACCCGGCGTGGGACCAGAATATCCTTCCGACGTGAACAGTCGGTATTTTGCGACCCAAGTGTAATTTTGGGCGAATTTGGCAGGGAGTTTCCAACCAGCTTTTGGGGTGAGATCCACACCGGTATTCACCCACTGTCATTTTGGGGCTTTGGGGAGTTTCTCCCCAGTCACGCCCACACTTAGAAAAGTTTGGATGGGGCAGAGTTTGTAACCTGTATTCAGGAAGCCTTCTTGATGCAATATGTAGATAGTCCAACTAGGGAAGGGGCTGTACTGGATCTGGTATTGGGGAATGAGCCTGGACAGGTGGTTGAGGTTTCAGTAGGAAAACATTTTGGGAGTAGTGGCCACAATTCCATAAGTTTTAGGGTTCTTTTTGATAGGGATGAGGGTAACCCTCGCGTTAAGGTGCTAAACTGTGCAAAGGCAAATTATGACAACATTAGATAGGAATTGAAGAATTTGGATTGGGTGCAGCTGTTGGAGAGTAAATCAACATCGGACATGTGGGAGTCTTTCAAGCGAGAAATGTTTAGGATTCAGGAAAGCCAACGTGGAGAGGAAAGCCGCCTGAGAGAATGAACGATAAGTATGGGAAGTTTAGGGAGCCTTGGTTAGCAAGAGATATTATGAACCTCGTCAAAAAGGAAAAGGAGCCTTTTGAAATGAAATGAAATGAAAATCGCTTATTAGAACATAGAACAATACAGCGCAGTACAGGCCCTTCGGCCCACGATGTTGCACTGAAACAAAAGCCATCTAACCTACACTATGCCATTATCATCCATATGTTTATCCAATAAACTTTTACATGCCCTCAATGTTGGCGAGTTCACTACTGTAGCAGGTAGGGCATTCCACGGCCTCACTACTCTTTGCGTAAAGAACCTACCTCTGACCTCTGTCCTATATCTATTACCCCTCAGTTTAAAGCTATGTCCCCTCGTGCCAGCCATTTCCATCCGCGGGAGAAGGCTCTCACTGTCCACCCTATCCAACCCCCTGATCATTTTGTATGCCTCTATTAAGTCTCCTCTTAACCTTCTTCTCTCCAACGAAAACAACCTCAAGTCCATCAGCCTTTCCTCATAAGATTTTCCCTCCATACCAGGCAACATCCTGGTAAATCTCCTCTGCACCCGCTCCAAAGCCTCCACGTCCTTCCTATAATGCGGTGACCAGAACTGTACGCAATACTCCAAATGCGGCCGTACCAGAGTTCTGTACAGCTGCAACATGACCTCCTGACTCCGGAACTCAATCCCTCTACCAATAAAGGCCAATACTCCATAGGCCTTCTTCACAACCCTATCAACCTGGGTGGCAACTTTCAGGGATTTATGTACATGGACACCTAGATCCCTCTGCTCATCCACACTTTCAGGAACTTTACCATTAGCCAAATATTCCGCATTCCTGTTATTCCTTCCAAAGTGAATCACCTCACACTTTCTACATTAAACTCCATTTGCCACCTCTCAGCCCAGCTCTGCAGCTTATCTATATCCCTCTGTAACCTGCTACATCCTTCCACACTGTCGACAACACCACCGACTTTAGTGTCGTCTGCAAATTTACTCACCCACCCTTCTGCGCCTTCCTCTAGGTCATTGATAAAAATGACAAACAGCAACGGCCCCAGTATGGTCTAGAAGGGTGGGGACAGTCAAAACACTTGAGGAGTAGAAAGAAAGTAGGAAGGTACTGAAGCGCAAGATTAGGAGGGGTCGTAAAAAGTCCTTGGCAAGTAGGATTTGTTATGTTACAATTTGTGGTAATATGTCGTTACTCTTTGCCTCGTGATCCAGAATGGTCTGATGGCGTGATGATAAAGAAACTCAATCTCTAACTTGAAGCAAAACTGATTTATTGAATAACGATTAAATTAAAGAGAGTTTGTACACTCTACAGAGCTATAACTATTAATTAAGTGAGACTGAGTCTGTTAAACGGCAATCTATAATCAAGAATTAACTAATGATGTCCTTGTGCTACTTCTCTCTAATCTAAACTAGTGCTTCAGCTGTGATCAATCTCTCGCCTCTGCTAACACTACCCAAGATTCCCTGAGCTCTGATATTCATACTGGGAACTGGTGGTGCCCTCTAGTGTTTGAATTACACTGAGATGTAATAATTAACCCTTTACTGGTATACCGAGATACATATCATTACATCCCCCTTTTTTAACATTCCTTTTCTATGTACAACAAAGGAATACATGTATAAGAATATTATTACAATAGATGATATGTCAATAGATGATCTTTGGAACGTAGTGACAAATGTATAATGATCACAAAGTTCACTGTAAATTATTTACAAATTCAGTCTGTTTGGTTTTCTTCTCCAAGTAGATCTTCTTAATATACGAGAAGGTGACGTAGAAGTCTTAACAGTTCACTGTCAGTCGTCATGAACTTTGCGCATTGGTTAAAGTATCATGGAAAATACTTTCATGAAGTTGTAAATCTGGGAATGTATTAGTGCGTTGCTTGAGTTTTAGTAGTGCTCGGCGATTTCGTCAAACTATTAGTCCGTCAGCTGTCTGAGCTACGTAAGAACGTGGTGCTGCTTGTCTGATGACTCTTGTAGGAGCAGACCAACCTCCATCAGGTACCTTGATCCGGACAGTATCACCTGGAAACAATAAGTCCAGAGTGGTTGTATGCTGATCATAATACATTCTCTGTTGTTCACGCTGATGTTTCATGGGCAGAAGATCTGGATTTGGTAGAGACAAAAATGGTAGAGTTGTTCTCAAATCTCTGTTCATTAACATATGTGCAGGTGATAGTCCAGTCGAAAAATGATAGTAACACTTGATTGATATCTGACGAAGAATCCAAAGCTTTGTTAAGAAGTCGTTTGATGATTTGAACTCCTTTCTCCACTTTACCATTCGACTGTGAGTAATGCGGACTCGACGTGAGCAAAGTTGTACACGAGAGAATTCAGCCATTCATTAATGTTGAAGCATGGCCCATTGTCAGACATGACAGTGGTTGGAATATCAGGGCCGGGATTCTCTAAAAACGCGGCTAAGTGTTGATGCCGGCGTAAACACCGGAGTGTTTCACGCCGGCGTCAATGGGCCTCTTGGCTCAGCGATTCTGTTGCCTACAGCTGGAGTGCTCCGCGCTGCTCCAGCTGCCGTACACGGCCCTGCACTGCTCACCACGGGTTTGTGCCGCGGCGGCCGCTTGCGCACCGGCAGCGTGCAACATGGAGCCACACAGCGGGCCAGCGCGGAAGAAGGTAAGCCCCCTCCCAGATCACGTGCGCCCGCCCATCGGTGGCCCCCGATCGCAGGCCTGGCCATCATGGAGGCCCCCCCCGGAGACTGATCCCCCCCCCCACATCCCAGACCAGGATGGCCACCGCAGCCACGACGCTGAGCTCCAAAATAGCATCCTGTTAAATAGAACATTCCAAAAGGCGTGTTGAAAGTGCATAACTTTCTACTAGATTCATCAAGTCGCATTTGCCAGAATCCTCCTGATGCATCTAATTTGGAAAAGATTTGTGCGTTAGCCATATCACTCATGATTTCCTCTCTCTTAGAAATGGGATAGTGTTCCCTCTTAATATTCTTGTTGAGATCTTTGGGGTCCATGCATATCCACAGATCACCAGAAGGTTTCTTCACACAAACCATCGAGCTGACCAAGTCAGTCGGTTCAGTGATTCTTGAAATGATGCCTTGATGGTGTAATCTTGCAAGTTCAAGTTTCAGTCTAAGTGGAGCAGGAACTCTCCTCGGAGGGTGTACCACAGGTTTGGCATCCGTCCGTAGCTGAATTTTGTACTTGCATGGAAGAGTACCCATGCCTTCGAAGACATCTGGAAATTGATTCAGAATCCCTTGAATGTAGTCTTGAATCATTGGTTGAGATGAAGTCACATTATAAACCCTCTGAATTAGGTGTAAATCCTTGCAGGCTTGCACAAGAGCGAAGACTTGTCTGATTCAACAATCTCAAATCTTGGAGAAATCGCTGTATCATTATTGGAAACTAGCAAGTGGCATGATCCAATTAATGTGATTGAATTGCCATTGTAGTCATGCAGTTGACAAGCTGATTGATTTATTATATTTAGCTTTGTGAAGTCAAGCTTGTTAAGCAAATTGGTAGAAGCACCTGTAAAGTTGATTGGACAATCATAGACTTGAAATACAGTGTTCCATTCTGTATCAGAATTAATGGAGTGGACTGTCTTGAGAGGTGGTTTTATCATTTTTTCTGTGATGCTGACAAAGAAAGTGTCTTCCAAAGAGTAAACATCTGTATCCTTTGAAAAACCTTGTTCAAAATGGTTATGGGAGAGGGGTTTTCAGAACCCCAAAATGTATCATGGAGTTCAACCAACCTCCCCCTTTAATGGATTGTTGCTTTTGAAGCACACGGCTTGTTCCCCAGGTATGGTATTACAATTATGGACATGTGGTTTTTAACACAAAACAATGTTTATTCCATGAACTCAACTTAACCTTTTAAATAAACATTGGATCCCTTAACACCCCTTACTTCAAAGATAACCCCGAGAATAATACAACACTAAATTATCCCTCAAAATGTTCCTTCAGACATCGAAAGACTTCACCTTTAACAACAGACATGAGGTTACATTCAATATACTTATAGTCTTTGGATTTGCAGACATCCCAGACCAGCTCTGTATTTTTCTTCCTGTAACTCTTTTCAAAACACACAGACACTCCCAGCTTTCTCTTCAAACTGAAAACCAAAAGCAGAAGTGAGCTCAGCTCAGCTCCCCCCATCCTCGGTCATCATTTCAGTAATATGAGCAGCTCCATTTCTTAAAGGTACATTGCTTAAACATCCATTTCTTAAAGGCACTCTCGCATGACAAAACCTTCTTCCTTAGATTCTACACTTCTCACACACATTAATCGGTCTTGAATTTGATTTTGCAGATTTAAATGCGCGTGTGGATCTGGACTGAGCAGCAATGTGGTTTTGTTTGCCACACTGTGAGCATTGTTTTCTTCTTGAGGGCATTTTTTTTTAAGTGGGAGGTTTTGCACCTTCCACACGTCATGATGTACATGTCATCACGCACACTTCTTCACGCATGCGCAGATCGGTTATCGTCCATCTCGCATCTTTTGATGAAATGCGCATGTGTAGGTTAGAATGCGCGTGAGCAAGGTGGCTGCCATCTGAAACGCGCATTTTCTTCATCTGCAGCACTGCCTCAACACATTCTGCCTCGAGGTCCGTTTTCGCACCCTTTTCACGGAGAACAAATTCTTGGTACTGATTTTTTGATAACTGATGTAAATAACACATTTCAATCGTATTTTCAAGTGTGAGATCCTTTTGCCTCAGGAATTGTTCTCTGAGCTTTTCATCAATTATACCGAAGACTATTTGGTCTCTAATCATGGAATCATTCTGTACTGAGAAGTTACAAGATTGAGCTAGCAGTCTAAGATCTGTCATGGGAATGTCACTTTAAGAAATGTTTGTCTGCTCAAGTGACTGCCGCGATGTCAGAGTGTGGGTGGAGCTGAGCTCTGGTTTGGTGATTTGAACTTGGTAACTGTTCTCAGTGGTGAAGTTAAGCCTGATGTCTTTCTGTACAAAGGGTTGGTTTTGGGCTTATGGATGTTAAAAGGAGATTACTTAGTGTTGTATGCTTTGGATTGTATTTGAATTGATGGTTGCCAAGATGTTCACACTATGATTTAAAAAGGTTAACTGAGTTCATAGAATAAACATTGTTTTGCTTTGAAAATTACTTTTAGAGTTCTGCTGCACCACACCTGTAAAGTGGGCCGTGTGCTCCCCAACCACAGTCTAGTAAATGTCATGGGTCAGGTGATCTCCATGATAGACTTTAGAGTTCTCTAAACCCTGGTCCATAACAAATTGGGGGCTCGAGGGGGATAAAGATCTATCTATTGGATTGGCTTAGTGAACTTAAAAACAGTGAGGGGTTTCCCTTTAACTCTGTTCTTCCACATGAGTTCTCACTACATCAGGAATTGAATTTTTAAACTCCTTCAAAAGTATAATTTCTCTGAGAGCTTCATACGTTTGGTCTATTTTCAAAGCCCTTATCCACCAATCAAAATTACTCTGTTTGATTCTTTCAAACTCCACGTATGTTTGACCAAATTCTTTCCTTACATTTCTAGCAGTCTAAGATCTGTCATGGGAATGTCACTTTAAGAAATGTTTGTCTGCTCAAGTGGCTGCAGTGATGTCAGAGTGTCGGTGGAGCCGAGCTCTGGTTTGGTGATTTGAACTTGGTAACTGTTCTCAGGGTGAAGTTAAGCTTGATGACTTTCTGTCCAAAGCATATTGTGGTTTCTTTTCAGGTGTGGTATTTAAGTTTAAGTAGGGTGTGTGTTGTGGACAATGGCTTTTTCAGAGCCTCTGAAGATTTTGGGGGCAGAGACAATCACACGCAGTACCTTACGGACAGAGATTAAAAACAAGCTTTTCGAGTTGGCAAAAACATTGTAGTTAACATTCCGTGACAAAATGCGAAAAGATGAGGTAATTATGGCGGTGGCTAAGCATTTAAAATTGCCTGAGATACAGTTGGACTCATTGGAAATGGCAAAAATTCAGTCACAAATTAAACAAATGGAACATGAGAAAGAATTAAAGCAGCTTGAATACGAAAGAGAGAGAGAGGAAAAAGAAAGAGATTGAGAGGAAAAAGAAAAAGAGAGAGAAGAAAGGAAAACAGAAAGAATAGCCCTAGCAGAACAAAAAGAAAGAGAATGGGAAATACAGATCAGGGAAAAAGATAAAGAGAGAGAGTTTGAACTTCAGAGAGTGGCCATAAAACATGACGGGCATGGGCAGCACGGTAGCATTGTGGATAGCACAATTGCTTCACAGCTCCAGGGTCCCAGGTTCGATTCCCGGCTTGGATCACTGTCTGTGCGGAGTCTGCACGTTCTCCCCGTGTGTGCGTGGGTTTCCTCCGGGTGCTCCGGTTTCCTCCCACAGTCCAAAGATGTGCGAGTTAGGTGGATTGGCCATGATAAATTGCCCTTAGTGTCCAAAATTGCCCTTAGTGGGGTTACTGGGTTATGGGGATAGGGTGGAGGTGTTGACCTTGGGTAGGGTGCTCTTTCCAAGAGCCGGTGCAGACTCGATGGGCCGAATGGCCTCCTTCTGCACTGTAAATTCTATGACAGTCAGTTAAAATTGGCAGACGTAAAGGGAAACATACAGTTGGAGGATAGTGAGAAAGAGCGTCATAGATGAAGGCTTGGTGGGGATCGATTTAAATATGTCCACGCAGTGCCAAGGTTTGATGAGAAGGAGGTAGAAGCCTTTTTCATTTCATTTGAGAAGGTAGCTAAACAAATGAAATGGCCACAGGGCATGTGGGTATTACTGATTCAAACAAAACTGGTAGGTAGGGCTAGTGAAGTGTTTGCATCACTATCGGAGGAGGTATCTGGGACGTATGAAGAGGTGAAAAAAATAAATTTTAGATGCATATGAACTAGTGCCTGAAGCCTACAGACAGAGGTTTAGAAATTTAAGGAAATAATTTGGTCAAACATACATGGAGTTTGAAAGGATCAAACAGAGTAATTTTGATTGGCGGATAAGGGATTTGAAAATAGACCAAACGTATGAAGCTCTCAGAGAAATTATACTTTTGGAGGAGTTTTAAAATTCAATTCCTGATGTAGTGAGAACTCATGTGAAAGAGCAGAGGGTTAAAACTGCGAGGTTAGCAGCAGAAATGGCAGATGATTATGAATTAGTTGATAAATCATAGCTTGGTTTCTGACATCAGTTTCAGCCTGTGAGGGATAGAAACTGGGGACATGAGATATACTCAAATGGGAGAAGCAAAGGTGATCTGATGGGAGATAATAAGGAGAGTGTACCTCAGACTAAAAAAGGAATCCAGGAGGGTGGAAGAGAAATGAAAAGTTTCAAAAGTTTTCACTGTAATAAACTAGGCCATGTAAAGTCACAGTGTTGGTGGTTGAAGAAAAGCACTGGGAAGGCTGTTATGGTAAAACAGGATAAGACAGCGGGGCTTGTTAAAGTGGCAAAGAAAAACCCAAGTGAAGCGAAGGAGGTGCAAAAGATTGTACACCCTGATAAAGACGTGATTGATAAGAAGGTGCCAGATCTCTTTAAAGAATGTACTTGTGTGGGTAAAGTTTACTCATGTGTATCAGGAGGAGCAGGTAAAGTCACAATTTTAAGAGTCAATCTTTAATGGTAAGAGATGAGGAGTTATGTAGTTTGGGAGGAATATTGCCAGAAAAGGTGGTAATATGTGGAATTCAGGGTGAGAAGAGTAGTGTTCCATTATATAAGGTAAGGTTGGAAGGTCCAGTGAAGGGTGGTGAAGTGGTAGTAGTTTTATTGTGATCCGCTGTATACAGGTTGGTGCTTCTCAAGTCGAATAGGTTCCTATTTTTCTGTACTAGATTCTTCCTAAACTATACTAGTTAGTTTCAGTAGACATCCCTGGTACCATGTTATATTACACTTTGTGGTATTAAGCCATTACTCTGTGCCTCGTGATCCAGAATGGTCTGATGGTGTGATGATAAAGAAACCAACAATCTCTAACTTGAAGCAAAACTGATTTCTTGAATAATGATTAAATTAAATAGAGTTTGGACAATCTACGAAGCTATAACTGTTAACAAAGTAAGACTGAGTTTGTTAAATAGTAAATAGTTAAATAGTTACTGGAATACTGAGATACATATTATTACAGAATTAAGGTGAATCCCAAAGCTTTTTATTCATATGTAAAACGCAAGAGGCTGACCAGGGGAAGGATTGGACCACTTAAGGACAATGGGGGGAATCTCTGTGTTGAGCCAGAGGAAATGGGTGAGGTACTAAATGAGTACTTTGCATCAGTGTCCACCAACGAAAGAGACTTTGGGGAAGATGATTTTGGGTAGGGTGTGTAGACAGTCTGGATCATGTTAACATCAAAAAAGAGGAGGTATGGGTCTTTTAAAAGATATTAAGGTAGATAAGCCTTCTGGGCCGAATGGGATTTACCCCAGAATACTGAGGGAAGCAAGGGAGGAAACTGCTGGGGCCTTGACTGACATCTTTTTATCCTCATTGGCTACAGGTTATATCCCAGAGGACTGGAGAATAGCTAATGTGGTACCGCTGTTTCAGAAAGGTAGCAGGGATAATCCTGAAAACTATAGGCCAGTGAGCCTCATGTCGGTAGTACGTAAATTATTAGAGAGAATTCTTAGAGACAGGATTTATACCCACTTGGAAACAAACGGACTCATAAGCTGTAGACAGCATGGTTTTGTGAAGGGAAGGTCGTGCCTCACTAACTTGATCGAGTTTTTTGAGGAGGTGACAAATTTGATTGATGAGGGGAGGGCAGTGGATGTTGTTTACATGGACTTCAGTAAAGCCTTTGACAAGGTGACTCATGGCAGACTGGTACAAAAGGTGAAGTCACACAGGATCAGAGGTGAGGTGGTCAGATGGATACAGAACTTGCTCGATCACAGAAAACAAAGGATAGCAGTAGAAGGGTGTTTTTCTGAATGGGATGTTGTGACTAGTGGTGTTCCACAGGAATCTGTGCTTGGGCCTCTGTTGTTTGTGGTATACATAAACAATTTGGAGGAAAATGTAGCTGGTCTGATTAGTAAGTTCGCCGAGGACACCAAGGTTGGTGGAGTGGCAGATAGTGTTGAGGATTGTCAGATAATACAGTAGGACATACGGGTATCACAAGTGGATAGTACTTTGGCTTCATAGCGCCAGTGTCCCATGTTCAATTCCCCGCTGGGTCACTATCTGTGCGAAGTCTGCATGTACTCCCCGTGTCTGCGTGGGTTTCCTCCGGGTGCTCCGGTTTCCTCCCACAGGCCAAAGATATGCAGTTTAGGTGGATTGGCCATGCTAAATTGACCTTAGTGACCAAAAAGGTTAGGAGGGGATAGGGTGAAAGTGAGGGCTTAAGTGGGTCAGTGCAGACTCGATGGGCCGAATGGCCTCCTTTTGCACTGTCTTCTATATTCTATGAGTGATAACTTGCAAAATGGTTGACCCTCAAAAGTCAAGAGCTGACATCTCACACTACAAAAATGCAAAGATCTCAAACACTTGGATCAGGTCCAATATGGTATTAAATCATCTCGCCTCATGAAAAGTTTATCATGACAGTGTAACCTGTTTCCCATCAGGTCAAGCCAAACAGAGGGCCGATGAACTGCAACTTATTCCTATCAGAGATGCGAGGCAACAAACTTCACCCACATTTCTGGGTGCTGCTGTTCAAGAAAAACAAGTGAATTCAGTGCCACAATCAATTAGAGTAGTGCATTTCTACATATGGTTGGACATTGCACTGAGAGCCAAACCTTCTAGCCAAAGATGGCTCCGTGGAAAAACGGATATCATATTCAGGGAAGGGCAGGAGATCGCATTGATCCCATTCCGATACAAGGATGGCACCAAATGCTTGAAAAGGCATAGGAAGAAAACACAGGACTATGAACAGCACCTGGGATGAGAGGTCAGGGAATTGACAGGAGGCTCTGAGCCACTTACATTGGTTTTGTGCAGAATGCAAAAGACAAATAGATCATAGTACAACAGCTTAATATGATTCCTAAAAATAGAAATTTAAGTAATTTGTCCAACAAACAACAAATCTCAAGACAAACAAAATCCCTGGGCGAATTACAAAGGTTTGCATGGTTAGTCAATGGTGAGTGAATAAGGCTTAAAGTCAGAATGACTGATTTTTATTGCGGTAAGAACAACAACATCATATGATGCATTCTTGGGTTCGAACAACTCCCCTGTACAGTGCTCAGCTACAATGTTTCTCTTGGTGCAGAGCAACACACTTTGTGACTTGGAAGAGTTGGTAAAAATATCAATGTGGTACCAAAGCCCCAGTCCTCAAGAGAAAAATGTTTTCATCCAGATAGTGGTTAGGTCTGGAATTCACTGCTTGAAAAGAGTAGAGGCAGAAACCCTCAACTCACTTGAAAGGTATTTGGATCTGCACCTCAACTCCCATAACCTGCGGACCAAATGCTGAAAAGTGGAATTAGGCTGGGTGGCTCATTTTTCAGCCAGTGCTGACCCAATGGGCCAAGTGGCCTCTTTCCGAGCAATTAACTTTCTATGATTCAATGATTCTATTCGGAATCTGCATTGATTATAGTGAGGCAATTCAGAACTCAGTGGTATATTGTTTCATTACTTTTCTTACCGTGATATTTTTCTCTTTATCAGCTCGATTTTGCCTTATTGGATTTTCACAGAGTGGAGACTCTTCCATGTGAAGGGCAAGTAGCATGAAGAGGGTCTCCTTGTCCTTTAGCCGCACACTGGGTTTAACATTACCTGGAACAAAAGGCCAATATCTACTTATAATATACAGAGGAACTTAACCTGAATTTACACAGATAGCAAGTTATTTAGAGAGATGTCCAGTTTCTGATATTTCAAATCCCTGGTTGCTCACAGTGCAAGATTCAAACAGATCCAGTGGATTCCTGATGTAATCCCTGATCTACATTCGGTTAACTGATCCCAGCCACAGAGCTCAATATTAACTGATCCCAGCCACAGAGCTCAATATTAACTGATCCCGGCCACGTGTTTAAGCTTCTGGGTGGCTGTAAAGTAAAGGAGACAAGAGTTCTGCTTCTCGACAAAACACCTTTATTTATTTTTTACCAACTTCACACACAAATCTCCACCAACAAATAGTGCCACGTGTAACCCCATTATATATCAGTGACTTCTATTGGATAATTAACATCAAATTAGTATTTAATTGGAAGGGCTGTTAACCCATTCCTACAGTCTCCCTTTCCTTGGAGCAAAAAAATATTTTGACGAATATTGGTTCCCCAAAAAAACAGAAAATACAAGAAAAACAAAAAAATCTCCCATTTTTCTCTTTGTTTTAAACATTCATTTCTTCAAGAAGAAAAAATTCACAGAAAGCTGCGGCCTTCTTTAATAATGTCCATAAGTTTCTTCGAACTAGCCTCTGCTTAGGAAAACAATCAGATAACTGATAGCTACTGTCGACCCATTTAATTTTTGATATCTCCCCTTTGCCCAGCATCTGTTTTAAACTGGCGATGCCAATCCTCAATCTTTTCTCATTTATACATTTTGTGGAGTGCACATTTTCCCACAGGGATTTATTGTCAATGTGACACTCAATGGGTATTTTACCCAAATCCCCTAATCCCAAAATGTTTGTTAATATCTGGCATACATAAAAGACCTTTTCCACTGCCTCTATAAGGCTTAATGTCTCAGCGGCCAATGTGCTTTTAACCGCTCTCCTTATTTTCTTTGTTTCCCACACAAAGGGGCAACATTTTCCATTTCCCCCCAGAAGAAAAATTATAAAACCTCCTGTGCTTGAAACCCCATCAAATAAATTGGCATAGGGCGCATCACTATAAACCATGAGATTCAAGTGCCAAAGATCACCTAAAAATGGAAACCTCAAAATACACTCCTGCATTTTTAGTTTGACCAACATTTTGTTTGCTCCCATTATGTCTTCCACTGTAGGATCATTCAATTTTGTACTCAACTCTAGGGCATCAAAACTGATGTCCGGTCTTGTCTGTCTACCTGACCAATTTAGTTGCCCAATTACACTTTGCAGTTCCTCTTTTTCTGTCTTTGAAACCACTGCGTCTTTTTGTGAAGTCCGACCATGTCTAATTGCTACTGGGGTAATGCTCTCCAAATAAGATTGTTAGTGGCACCTAATTCTGATTTCCACCCCAATATATTTGAAAACACCTGAAGCCTGACTTCCAACCCTGAATTATTTCCTCAACCCAGAGATTACAATAGCTTCAAAATCACTATTACCAGCCCACAAAAAATCATCGATATGCATCATAAAGATGCCAGAAAGATTTCCTTTACATTGCCAGATCTGCTTTCAACTAGCAACCGCCTACCTTAACCAAAACTGATCTTACTGAAAAATTCCAGACTCTAGATGCATCATTTAAATCCAAATACACATTTGTTCAACTTCCAGAGTACCCCTTGTGTTAGCTGCCTTTTTAGGAGGATGGAGAAAAATGTCTCTCTGAATCTGATGCCCCTGCAAAAAGGCAGCTTTTATATCTATAGATTTGCATTCCCATACCTTTGTGGCTAATAGAGCCAAGAAGATCTTTAAAATAACCTTTCCTGCTGTAGGTGAATCCACCCTTAAATCCTGATCTTCTAAGCTTTCGTCAAATCCCCTTGCCACAAGCCTGGCCTTTGCCTGATAGGTTCCATCCAGAAGACCTTTTCCGTGCAAATCCATCTGTAGGATAGAGCTCTTTGTTCCCTATCTGATACTTCCACGTATATCCAGTTTCATGTATGCTTTCTTCATCGGCAGTCTGCTCAGAAGCAAAGGTAGCTCACTTGACACAGACAGCATCTGTGCTAATGAAATGATTCACTCCGGAATATTGCAAGGGATTACCACTCTCTTCAGTGACTTTAGAGTATCATCCCCAAACCTGAAACTTACAGAACTTTCAAATTCTTTAACCTTGGTACAATTTTCAGTATTTAAAGGTAACATTTTAACCAGTCAATTCCACACACAGTAGATGTGTAACCGTGCCCAATACAGCAAAATTGAAGGACTCTGCAACCAGAGTCCTTATTACCAGAGTAAAACTTCTCGTTAATAGGACAATGCCTCTTTTCTGGTCACTATCTTTTTCCTCTTCCGATTCTCATGTGTCATGTGTACCTTCACTGTATTAAAACGTGTTGGACAGTTGAAAGCATAATGAAATTTAGAGTCACACCGAAAACATTGATTTATCATATCCTGGGCATTTCTGGGGTTCATTTTCCTATTACATAGATACATAGAACATACAGCGCAGAATGTGGCCATTCGGCCCATCGAGTCTGCACCGACCCACTTGAGCCCTCACTTTCACCCTATCCTCGTAACCCAATAACCCCGCCTAACCTTTTTTTGGTCACTAAGAACAATTTAGCATGGCCAATCCATCTAATCTGCACGTCTTTGGACTATGGGAGGAAACCGGAGCACCCGGAGGGAACCCACGCAGACATGGGGAGAACATGCAGACTCCGCAGACAGTGACCCAGCAGGGAATCGAACCTGGGACCCTGGCGCTGTGAAGCCACAATGCTAGTCACTTGTGCTACCGTGCTGCCCCATATTACCATTCTTCATGTCCCTCCTCCTGTTATAGGTATTAAAAGGGTTTCTGTCCTCGTGATTTCTGTGTCACAATCTGCTTTTACACTCTTGTAGCCTGCTTGTTCCCGTACAATCTGGTCATCCTGTTAATAGTGTACCTTTCACATTCTGCTTTATTGCTCACTGACCCATTTGAGAGCCATAGGAATTGAATGTTTCCCGAATAAAATGTTTAAAGACTCTATCATTTGATCAAGTAAGGTATTATTATTTGTAAACTCAACCCCTGTCAAAACGAAGAGCCGATCCATATTGGCCACTTTAACACAGTCCAGTAACTTAAATGCTAACATGGACTGTGGAAATTCCAGTCGGTGTTTTGCAGCTTTTTGCATAGTCGACTAAATTCCATTACATACTCAATAGAAATAGCCTCTGTTTTCCGAAATCTATCAAATTCTGACCAGGCTAAATACACATTTAATAAGTCGCCCTTTTGATAAATCTTATCCATGAAATTCAATAGATTCTCCAGACCTTCTTCTGAGTCCAAATGCTCCAACTCTAGTTCGGAAAACACTTTGCTCTGGTTTTACTGTAGTAAGGCATTGGGCTGGATTCTCCATTTGTGGGACTATGTCCCCATGCCGTCGTGAAAACTGTGATCTCTTACGCCAGGACAACTGGCATTAAAAGGCCACAGATTCACAGCCTTGCAGGGGGGTAGCAGGCAGCTATCATTGAGCTCTGTAGAAGCCAGGTATTTTGAATACAACTAGTATCGGTAAAAGATAGCTGTTTAAGTACTCATTTTAAAAATGAGAATTTCAGCACACATAAATTCAGGACTTCAATATGATACATGAAACAGCATAAAATTCCATTATAAGATTATAACAGCACAGTTGCAAGACAATTTGACACTGCTTGTGCTAATTGTCAAGGCCAAGGACCGAGTTCCATGGCAACAAGGTGGCAAGAGTCCAATGCAGTTTGTAAGAGCATTGAATCATATATATATTACTCAATCTTGCTCGATATGAAGTCTCAATTGTTACATTAGCCAAGCCAGCTTAAAGATTAGCAGAATATCACATTCCATAACATGTAGACATGAAACAATTAAAAAGCTGATGTTGCACATTGAAGATGGACGGCTTGCCATCAAATCAAATGTGTTTGAGTCTAACCCAAACCAATTAGGATTATATTGGGGTGTGATTAGATGACTTAAGACAGATATGAAAGTGTATAACTGAAAAGTTTCCGCCCGCCATTTTAGAAGATGTCTTTTGGGGGTTCTGTCAGTCTGTTAGTCTGTGTCAGTGATGTTAGTCCACTTTTGACTTTGAGTTTGAGTTTAGCTGAAGATTAGCTCTCTCTCTCTCTTCATGTTTCATTGCCAGACTTTGACCTTTTAAAAGTTACTTTCGAGCTGTCTGCCTAAGCAAAGAAAGATAATGTCTGTAATCCTCTGAAAGCTTCGAATTGTCTACGAATTGCCTTTTAAATGACTTTCAAATTGTAATCAAGCGACTACAAATAAAACAATTATTTTTGGCACCTGAGAAGTTTTAACTGCAAATTTCTGCTGAGTTCCAGTAATCGCAAAGTGCTACTGATAACCGAATAGCAGAGATAATATAAATTCCTTCAACTTTACACAGCCGAATAATACAAGGAATCGAACAACTTGGCATAGTCCAGAAATATTACAAATCTTACAACTTGGCGTATTGCGCCAGGACTTTGATTCATCAACTAAGCTTCCCCCAATCTTGGCGTAGTTCGACAGGTTAAAATCCCATCAATTACAAGATTCTTACAAGCTCGCAACTCCAAATTCCGAAACAGCCCCACCCGCACTTCAGTGACTGCCCCGTGCTCAATGGCGGACTCAGCCCGCGGACCTGGACAGCAGAAATAATGCCCCCGATCGGCCGCTCGCCCGCCCCAGACCGCCCGCACAAAAAATACCCAATCCCGAATGAGGACCCCCCCTGCCCTCTGAACGGCCCACCGCCGATGGTGGCAGCAGCGGACTGAGTCTGTAGCCGCCACATGAGTTTCCCGAACGGCAGGACCACATTAGAAATACGCTGTCGTGAATTCAGCTGGTCGGGGGTGGAGAATAGCAGGGCGGGCCTCTGGCAATGGCCTCAGGTGGTAGATACTTGGCGGCTTTTCGATGGGTGGAGAATCGCGTAACCGGCACCGGGCCAGATTTCATGTGGGTAATTGGATTCTCTGCCCCGTCGCTGAACTCGATTTCGGCATCGGGGTGCGGAGAATCCAGCCCATTGTCTCACAAGTAGGCTTACATTAACACTGCAATGAAGTTACTGTGAAAATCCCCTCGTCGCCACACTCCGACGCCTGTTCCTGTACACAGAGAGAGAATTCAGAATGTCCTATTCACCTAACAAGCATGTCTTTCAGGACTTGTGGGAAGACACCGGAGCACCCAGAGGAAACACACGCAGACACTGGGAGAATGTGCAGACCCCATACAGACAGTGACCAAATTCTACTGGCAATTACCCTCGAGGAGGTAGTGGAGACCCTGCAGTCCATGTGGTGTGAGCTCCCACAGCACCGTTTGACTTCCTGAATTTTGACCCAGCAACAGTGAAAGAACGGCGATATATTTCCAAGTCAAGATGGTATGTGACTTGGAAGGGAACTTGTTGTTATGAGAAAATGTTGCATTTTAAAATGTATACCGGATAATTAACTCTGTTGCTAAATAGAAAGAAGGTTTTTAGACAAAAGATACTCATTAGCTTAGATGCCTGTATAAGAGGCAATTTGTAGGAATAGATAATGTATACACAATGCTTGTTTTTCTGTAACCTAAGAATTACTAATATCAGAAGGGACACAAAATGGCTGTTAGCTGAACTAGCTACATTCCTGAACAATGATTAGATAGGTTAAGTTACAAACTGTGTGAACAACCTCATTGAATAAGAACCAGACGATCGACTTCCGGTTGCGGCGATGCACTGCTAAGCCGCACGTTTCGGCAACTCCCGTTCTAACGGACTTTTGGGCTCTTTTCGGGAGCCCCAATGGAAATTTTTTCAGATCAAACCCAGTGTGGGGTGACGAAGGAAGGTGCCCCCCCTCCCCCCGGGTGTGTATGGAAAAGACCAGTGGTAGTGGCCAGATTGCGAAGGATCCTTTGGAGCAGCGGCAGAGAAGAGAAGGAAGAAGCAAGATGGCGGCGGATGGAGCCCAGGCGACATGGGGCCCGGACCAGCAGGAATTCCTCTGATGGCGTGTGGAGGAACTAAAGAAGGAGGTGCTGGCACCAATGTTATTGGCAATTGCTGGGTTGAAGGAAACACAAAGGTCCAGGCGATAGAGCTCCGTGGAGTGAAGGCAAAGGCAGCCGAAAACGAGGATGAGTTACAGGGCCTGGTGGTAAAAACGGAGACGCATGAGGTGCTACATAAGAGATGTATCGAAAGGTTGGAAGCCCTGGAGAACAGCTCGAGGAGGAAGAACCTCTGGATTCTAGGTCTCCCCGAAGGAACGGAGGGAGCTGACGTTGCGGCTTATGTGAGCACGATGCTCCATACGCTAATGGGAGCTGAGGCCCCATCGGGCCCCCTGGAGGTGGAAGGGGCTCACCGGGTCCTTGTGAGAAGACTAAAGGCGGGAGAACTACCAAGGGCGATAGTGGTGAGATTTCACCGCTTCACGGACAGAGAGGCTGTTTTGAGTTGGGCCAAGAAGGTACGGAGTAGCAGGTGGGAAAATGCGGTGAGAGGTGTATCAGGACTGGAGCGCGGAGGTGGCTAGGAGGGAGAGCTTCAATCGGGCCAAGGCGGTGCTTCACAGGAAGAAAATAAAACCCAGCTGATCACGTGGAATGTGAGAGGCCTGAATGGGCCGATTAAGAGGGCCTGGGTGTTCGCGCACTTAAAAAGACTGAAGGCGGACTTAGTCATGCTTCAGGAGACGCCTCTGAAGGTGGCGGATCAGGTTAGGTTAAGGAAAGGATGGGTGGGACAGGTGTTCCACTCAGGGTTGGATGCGAAAAATAGTGGGCGGGGGGTGGTGGCAATACTGGTGGGGAAATGGGTGTCGTTCGAGGCTAGGAATATAGTTGTGGATAACGGGGATAGATATGTGATGGTGAGTGGTAGATTGCAGGGGAAGGAGGTCGTGCTGGTAAATGTATATGCCCCGAACTGGGATGACGCGGGATTTATGAAGCGGATGCTGGGACGTATCCCGGACCTGGAGGTGGGAAGCCTGGTAATGGGGGGGGGGGACTTCAATACTGTGCTAGATCCAGGGCTAGACCGGTCTAGATCCAGGACCGGTAGAAGGCCGGCAGCGGCCAAGGTGCTTAGGGGGTTCATGGAACAAATGGGGGGAGTGGATCCGTGGAGATTTGCTAGGCCGTTGGCCAAAGAGTTCTCCTATGTCCACAAGGTAGACTACCGAATAGATTTCTTTGTTCTGAGTAGGGCACTGATCTTGAAGGTGGCAGGAACGGAGTACTCGGCCATAGCCGTTTCAGATTATGCCCCGCACTGGGTGGATCTGGAATTAGGAGAAGAGAGGGAGCAGCGCCCACTCTGGCAACTGGATGTGGGACTATTGGCGGAGGTCTGTGGAAGGGTGCGGAGATGTATTGAGAGATACCTGGAGGTCAATGACGATGGCGAGGTCCAGGTGGGGGTAGTATGGGAAGCACTGAAGGCGGTGGTTAGGGGAGAGTTGATCTCCATTAGAGCTCACAAGGAGAAACAAGAGGGCAAAGAAAGGGAGAGATTAGTGGGGGAGATTTTGAGGCTGGATAAAAGATATGCAGAGGCCCCGGACGAAGGACTATATAGAGAGAGAGGCGAAGACTTCAGACGGAGTTTGACCTGCTGACCACAGGGAAGGCAGAGGCACAGTGGATGAGATATGAGTATGGGGAAAAGGCGAGCCGGCTGCTGGCCCACCAACTTCGCAAGAGGAAAGCGGCGAGAGAGATTGGGGGAGTTAGGGATGAAACGGGAACTACGAGGCGGAGAGCAGGTAAGGTAAATGAGGTGTTTAAGACCTTCTATGAGAGGCTATATAAGTCCCAACCCCCGGAGGGAAAAGAGGGATTGCAACAGTTTCTGGACCAACTAAGGTTCCCGAGGGTGGAGGAGCAGGAGGTGGCAGGTCTGGGGGCGCCAATTGAGGTGGATGAGGTGACTAAAGGACTGGGGAACATGCAAGCAGGGAAGGCCCCGGGACCAGACGGGTTCCCGGTGGAATTCTACAGGAAATATGTGGACCTGTTGGCCCCGCTGCTGGCGAGAACCTTTAACGAGGCCAGAGAAGGGGGGACCCTACCCCCGACAATGTCGGAGGCGACGATATCACTAATCCTGAAGCGGGATAAAGATCCGCTGCAATGCGGGTCATATAGGCCTATCTCGCTCCTGAATGTAGACGCCAAGCTGCTGGCAAAAGTGCTGGCGATGAGGATAGAGGATTGTGTCCCAGGGGTGGTGCATGAAGACCAGACAGGGTTTGTAAAGGGGAGACAACTGAATGTCAACGTGCGACGGCTGCTGGGGGTGATAATGATGCCCCCAGCGGAGGGGGAGGCAGAGATAGTGGTGGCGATGGATGCGGAGAAGGCATTCGATAGGGTAGAGTGGGAGTATTTATGGGAGGTATTGAGGGGGTTTGGGTTCGAGGAGGGGTTTGTCAGATGGGTCAGACTCCTATATGGGGCCCCAGTGGCAAGTGTAGTCACAAACCGGCAAAGATCGGAGTAGTTTCGGCTACACAGGGAAACAAGGCAGGGGTGTCCCCTGTCCCCATTACTGTTTGCATTGGCAATTGAACCACTGGCCATAGCGCTGAGAGACTCTAAGAAATGAAGGGAGGTGGTTAGAGGGGGAGAGGAACATATATGTCCCTCTACGCTGATGACATACTGCTATATGTTGCGGACCCTGTAGAGGGGATGTCAGAGGTTATGCAGATATTGAGGGAGTTTGGAGATTTTTCGGGATACAGACTAAACATGGGGAAGAGCGAGCTTTTTGTAATACACCCAGGGAAGAGGAATAGACGCCCTGCCATTAAGGAGAGTGGAAAGGAGCTTCCGATATTTGGGGATCCAGGTAGCTAGGAGCTCGGGAACTCTACACAGACTTAATCTGACACGGCTGGTGGAGCCGATGAAGGAGGATTTCAAGAGGTGGGATATGCTGCCGCTCTCATTGGCGGGCAGAGTGCAGGCGGTAAAAATGATGGTTCTCCCGAGGTTTCTTTTTGTGTTTCAATGTCTCCCCATTCTGATCACAAAGGCCTTTTTCAAGAAAATAAATAGGAGCATTATGAGCTTTGTGTGGGCAGGGAAGACCCCGAGGGTAAGGAGGGGGTTCCTGCAGCGTAGCAGGGACAGAGGGGGACTGGCGTTGCCGAGCCTGGACGACTACTACTGGGCTGCCAATGTGGCGATGGTTTGTCAGTGGACGAGGGAGGGAGAGGGGGCGGCGTGGGAGAGGCTGGAGATGGCGTCCTGTAAAGGAACGAGCCTAAAGGCGCTGGTGACGGCGCCGCTGCCGCTCTCCCCAAAAAGGTATACCACAGACCCAGTGGTGGTGGCAATCTTAAGGATCTGGGGGCAGTGGAGGCGACACAGGGGGGTGGCGGGTGCCTCGGTGTGGTCCCCGATCAGGAATAACCACAGGTTTGTCCCAGTAAAGATGGACGAAGGGTTCCAGAGCTGGCAACGAGCAGGAATTAGGAAACTGAGAGATTTGTTTATAGACCGGACGTTTGCGAGCCTGGGAGCGCTGGAGGAAAAGTATGAGTTGCCCCCGGGGAACAATTTCAGATACATGCAAGTGAGGGCGTTTACGAGGCAACAGGTGAGGGAATTTCCGCTGCTCCCGACACAGGGGATCCAAGATAGAGTGATTTCCGGGGTATGGGTCGGGGAGGGCAAAGTGTCCGAAATATATCAGGAGATGAGAGACGAGGGGGAGGCGATGGTAGAGGAGCTGAAAGGAAAATGGGAAGAAGAGCTGGGAGAGGAGATTGAGGAGGGTCTGTGGGCTGATGCCCTAAGCAGGGTAAACTCCTCGTCTTCGTGTGCCAGGCTTAGCCTGATTCAATTTAAGGTTCTACACAGAGCACATATGCTGGGAGCAAGACTGAGCAGGTTCTTCGGAATGGAGGACAAGTGCGGGAAGTGCTTGGGAAGCCCGGCGAACCACACACACATGTTCTCGTCGTGTCCGGCACTGGATGAGAACTGGAGGGGAGTGGCAAAGATGATCTCAAAGGTGGCGAAGGTCCGGGTCAAGCCAGGCTGGGGTTAGCGGAAAATCCGGGCGTGCAGGAGGCGAAAGTGGCCGATATTGTGGCCTTTGCGTCCCTGATAGCCCGGCGAAGGATCTTACTCATGTGGAAGGAAGCGAAACCAACCCCCCGGCGTGGAGGCCTGGATAAACGATATGGCAGGGTTTATAAAACTAGAACGAATGAAATTTGCGCTGAGAGGATCGGCTCAGGGGTTCTCCATGCGGTGGCAACCGTTCCTTGACTATCTCGCGGAACGTTAAGGGAAAATAGATCGTCAGCAGCACCAACCCAGGGCGGGGAGCACTATTTTTTGTTACTTTGTTAGTTCACTATATTATTTAAATAATGTTATTTATCAGTTACTGTATTATTTTTATGTTGACTTGTAAAATGGAAAAATTCTGTTTGAAAACTTTAATAAAATATATTTTTTTAAAAAAGAACCAGACATGGGTATTTCTCAGGAGTATTTTAACAGCCGCTGATAACGGCTTCAAACAATAGCTCAAGGTCTCCAGATGCAGGCAGGACATAACCTTATGTTAGTTTTGAGTGACTTCTGCATGAAGCCAGGGACTGATGAGACAACACCCACATTAACTATATATGGGATAAACTGAGATACTAAGAAAATTGATTGACTGCATGTAATGAATTGTGATGCCAATAAAGTTTATTGATTTATGTAAATGAGAATGCAACTAATTCCGCCCCTTGAATCTGTATTTTAAACCAATGTGAACCTTGGCTCAAGTGAGAAAGTGTGCTGTCTGAGGCTGTGGAGCCTCAGGCCTTTCTCCCAGATTTCTGATACAATAAACTGCTTCTTTACTCATTCAAAGGTTTGCTTGTGAATATTTTCACGCAAAAGTGGTGTTCCCATACTCATTTACTTTTGAGTAATAGAGATCACAGGTTTGGAAGCTGTTGAAGAAGTCTTGGAACATTTCTGTAGTGCATCTAGTAAATGGTACACATGGCTACCACTGTTCGTCAGTGATGGAGGTTGTGAATGTTCATGGATGGGGTGCTAATTAAGTGGGCTGCTTTGTCCTGGATGGTGTCAAACTTATTGAGTGTTGTTGGAGCAGCACTCATCCAGGCAAGTGGAGAGTATTCCATCACACTCTGAATTTGTGCCTTGTAGATGGTGGACAAGCTGTGGTGAATCAGGAGGTGAGTGGCTCGCTGTAGAATTCTTAGCCTCTGACCTGCTCATGCAGCCATCGTTTTTATTTGGCTGGTCCAGTTCAGTTTCTGGTCAATTGTGACCCCCAGGATGTTGCCAGTGATTATAATGCTCTTGAATGTCATGGGGCGATGGTTAAATCCTCTCCTGTTGGCGATCGTGCCACTTATCAGCCAAAATGTTGTCCAGGTCTTACTGTATTTGGACATGGACTGGTTCAGTATCTGAGGAATCGCAAATGGTGCTGACCATTGTGCATTCATCAGAAAACACCCCCACCTCTAACCTTATGATAGAAGGAACATCATTGATGAAGAAGCTGAAGATGGTTGAGCCTAGGACACTGAGGAACTCTTGCATCAATGTTTTGATTGACCAGTCATGGGAGTGTCCCTTTAAGAAAAGTTTTTGTCTTATCTCATGGCTTCAGTGATGTCATTGTGTGGGTGGAGCTGGGCTGTGGCTCTGTGAGTTGTTTTTGGTTTTGCTTTCACATTTGGCTGCTGCGGACTCAGACAGAAAACAGAAGTATTAAAAAGCTCTTCCAAGCATTGATTATAGCTACCTGCTGCTTTGGTAACTTAAAAGGTATAATTTGCTTTCCAGAACGGTTTAAACCTGCTGATGGGATGGGGTCAGAATCTCAGGAAAAAACTGTCTTATACAAATGAGAATGCAGATTGCCAGGAAACGCCCTTAAAAACGGGTTTGTGTTTCTGGGATTTTGTTTTTGAATTCGAACAGTTAAGAGGGAATTCATTAAGGGTTATACATCGATTACTGTAGCTGTGTGGGGTCTTTATGTTTGTAATTCATAAAAATTCTTGCTGTGTGTGTTTATACAAATGTTAATTAAATTCTTAGAATAAAACTTGTTTTTGATTGAAGTGTCTGGGGAGACTGTTAAATCACATCTCAAGTGAAGGCTCTTGTGCTCATCCTAGCCAAATTCAACAAAAAGTTGTGGGTCAGGTGAACTCCATAATATATTTTGGAGTTTTTAAACCCTAGCCCATAACACCACCAATAAGAACAGTAAGTTTCCTTTTTGCTCGGTACAACTCCAACCAGTGGAAATTTCCCCGCTTCACCTCTGATTTCCATTGTCAGTTTTGCTAGCACCCATTGATGCTACACTTGGTCAAAGCCGGTTGCTCTCACCTTATCTAACGAGTTTAAACCAAGGGTGTAATGAGGTGAGAAGTTGAGTGATCCTAAAAGAACAAAACCAAGCGACAGTGAGCAGGTTATTGTTCATTACGTGCAGTTTGACAGCACTGTCGATGACACCTTCCATCACGTTGCTGATGATGAAGAGTTGACTGATGGAGTAGTATTTGGCCAGAGCATTACTCTGGGTCTCTGGACTACTCCTCAGTGACAATATCGCTATGCATGATGATTTAAAAGGTCAGCAGTTCAGTGGTAAGGGACAGGCAAGGAAGCAGGAGGTGGGTCTTCTGGGAGATATACATACGGAGATGGAAAGGGAGAAGAATGTGTGAAACAATAGAATTGATGGAGGTGCTGGGTCAGGTCAGGAGAAATAGAGCAAAGGGAAAAATGTCAAATAGAAGCTAGAATTAAATCAGGCTCGGATAGGGAGAGGTGAAAAATTAAATTCATGGCCGTGGAAAAGGAAAAAAGAGAGAGAGCAGGTCATTAGAATTGGAGGCGCTACAGAAATGGAAACCAGTCCACTGTGTGAATACCTGACGGTGCAAGATTCGCGGACTTCTATGACAGCAAAACTGGCACCGTACCTGGATCGATTCAGCGACTGCTGAGGGGCTTGCATCAATGCCAAATGGAACACAATCGATTCCAATGAGAAACAGTGCAGGATTTGGCGGATTTGTGATTGACACTCAGGAGGCGTACAAGTTGCAGCCGCATATAAACACTTCACTCCACATACGCACCATCCAAGCTTGAGACACTAATAGACACCGTGGAGGAGAGGCAGGCGACCCTGTACCCTGGCCCGGGAAGGAGGCGGCCAACCACCGCCGTTCGCCATGCCTGGGCCCAGGTGGCAGAGGTGGTGTGGTGAAGCGCTGTCAGCAGCACTGTCCAGACTGGCCAGCAATGTAGGGAAAAAGTACACAACCTCATCAGGGCGGCCAGTATGAGTAGGCACCCTTCCCCCAACCAAGAGGGCAGCCGAACCCCCACGGTTAGGGCGGCACGGTAGCACAGTGGTTAGTACAGTTGCTTCACAGTTCCAGGGTCCCAGGTTCAATTCCCGGCTTGGGTCACTGTCTCTGTGGAGTCTGCACGTTCTCCCCGATTCTGCGTGGGTTTCCTCTGGTTTCCTCCCACAGTCCAAAGATCTGCAGGTTAGGTGGATTGGCCATGCTAAATTGCCCTCAGTGTCAAAAAAAGGGTGGGTGGGGTTACGGGGATAGGGTGGAGGTGTGGGCTTTCCAAGAATCAGTGCATACCTGATGGGCCAAATGGCCTCCTTCAGCACTGTAAATTCTATGATAATTCAGTAATTACCCTGCAGCACATACCGGCTCCGATTCCGGCCGCCATGGCTGGGTGCCCTGGCCACAGTAGCTGCCAGATACTTACCCCTGGGCTGCATGCATGGGACTGTCTAACACTGTGCAATTTCTGTCACCTCGCCTCCCCACCTCAGGAGAAGCCTGCCAAGAGCGCCGGAAGCGGAAGACTGGAGGACCTGCGGCCCCTCACCGCATCAGAAAAGAGGCCACTGGATGGCCGGCGGGCTCGAGGGAAGGGCAGTCGCTGGGTTGGAGATCGGCGTCGGACGAGGATGTGAGTTGCGGTTTCCCGTGACACATGTGTCAACCGCCACCAACATTATCCCCACATGACCCCCACACCCAAACTACCTCGACACCCACATCCTACCCCCGCTCCAACACTCCCACTCCCACAATCATGAGTCTTGTTTTGTGTCTTGCAAGAGCTGCTGGCGATGGGCGGGCCCTTCTTGTGTTCCCTGGCACCAGCCACAGCCAAAGCCCCATGTGCCGACCAGCAACGAGGACGATACTGACATGGACGGGATCAATATACCCGAGACCCAGTGTCATCGGGTCCGGGGATGACACTGACTTCCTGTCACAGCTGTCTCCAACTGGTGACCCTCCACCATCCCAGGCACATTCACCTTGGTTGGGTACTTCAGTGAAGACACTATCTGATGCGCTCCACACACATGCTTCGGTGGAGGTAGGAACTCCCGAGGGGGCGGACCGACCCCGACAATCCAAACGGGTTTTGGGCTTTTGGAATGGGCAGTCCCTTCGATTATTATATCACAGAGCCAGGGACTACATAAGGGGATGTCGCCGAGGAACCAGGAGTCAGCTGAATCACTCTCCACTGTAGCTGGTTAACTGTGCAACTGGTTTATTCATTTATTTTTTATTCTTTTTACAAATTTAAAGTGTCCAATTCAGTTTTTTTTTTCAATTAAGGCTCAATTTAGTGTGACCAATTGGCCTACCCTGCACATCTTTGGGTTGTGTGGGTGAGACCCACGCAGACAGGAGGAGAATGTGCAAACTCCACATGGACAGTGTCCCGGGGCCTGGATCGAATCCGGGTCCTTGGTGCCGTGAGGCAGCAGCGCTAACCACTGCACCACCATGGTGCCCGTGCAACTAGTTTAATCCAGTTTACAAGGCATTGTTTTTGATCCCTGTAAAAGGGTGACCTGCTTTGGCTGCATTAAGTGGCTTGGCTAAAGAGTAAGAAGCCTTACAACACCAGGTTAAAGTCCAGGCTTAGAACACTGAACATAGAACAATGAAATATACAGCACAGAACAGGTCCTTCGGCCCACGATGTTGTGCCAAACCTTTGTCCTAGATTAATCATAGATTATCATGGAATTTACAGTGCAGAAGGAGGCCACCCGGCCCATCAAGTCCGCACCGTCTCCCGGAAAGAGCACTCCACCCAAGGTCAACACCTCCACCCTATCCCCACCCAACAGTAAGGGCAATTTTGGACACGAAGGGCAATTTATCATGGCCAATTCACCTAACCTGCACATCTTTGGACTGTGGGAGGAAACCGGAGCACCCGGAGGAAACCCACGCACACACGGGAGGATGTGCAGACTCCACACAGACAGTGACCCAAGCCGGAATCGAACCTGGGACCTTGGAGCTGTGAAGCAATTGTGCTATTCACAATGCTACCGTGCTGCCCTTAAGAGCAAATTAATCTACACTAAGGGGTAAGGGAAGTAAAGCATAAACTTTAGCATAAGGGAGGTAAGTTAATCGTATTCTTTTTAAGTGCTTTTTAAATTAAAAAGTGGAGTGAATAATGGCTGTAGGGTAATCATGACAAGAGAGATTACACCCATGATATGCTCCTCCTGTGCAATGTTGCAAATCATTGAAGCTTCAGTTATTCCTGGTGACCATTTGTGCAAGAAGTCTGTAGCTGCTGGCTAATCACATTTTGGAGATGGAGCTAAGGATGGATCCACTGTGGAGCATCCACAATGCTGAGCAAGTCATGAATAGTTCAGTGAGGTGGTCACACTGCCGTTGATGAGCGAACAAACAGAAAGGGCATGGTGACCACCAGGCAGAGTAGAGGAAGGTAGGTAGTGCAGGAGTCCGCTGTGGCCATCCCCTTTACTAACAGATATACCGTTTTGGATACTGTTGGGAGCGATGACTGTGCAGGGGAAAGCAGTGGCAGCCAACTTCAAGGCACCATGAGTGGGTTTGCTGCACAAGAGGGAAGGAGCAAGAATGGCTGGACTATAGTAGTAGGAGATTCAACAATTAGGGGAACAAACAGGCGTGAAAGGGACTCCAGGATAGTGTGCTGCCTCCCTTGTTCTATAGTCAGTGATGTCACTGAATGGCACCACGGCATACTGAAGGGGGAAGCCAAACAGACAGATATTGTGATACATATTCGTGATATAGGCAGAAAAAGGGATGAGGTCCTCAAAGCAGAATTTTGGGAGCTAGGAAGTAGATTAATAAACAGGACCCAGAAGCTAGAAATCTCTGGATTACATCCAATCTCACATGCTAGTTAGTATAGAAATAGAAGGTTAGTCCAGATGAATGTGTGGCTGAAGAAATGTGCAGGAGGAAGTGCTTTCGATTTCTGGGACATTGGGACTGTTTTGAGGACAGTGGGATTAGGCCAGCATTTATTGCCCATCCCTAATTGCCCTTCAGAAGGTGGTCACTAGTTGCCTCCTTGAATTTTTGCAGTCCCTGAAGTGTAGGAACCATTGTGCTGCTGGAGAGGGAGTTCCAGGATTTTGACCCAGCGACAGTGAAGGAACGGTGATATATTTCCAAGTCAGGGTGGTGAGTGACTTGGAGGGGGACCTCCAGGCACGGAGTCTGCTGCTCTTTTCCTTCTAAATAGTAGTGGTCGTGACTTTGGAAGGTACTGTCTAAGGAACCTTGGCGAGTTATTTCAGTGCATCTTGCAGATGGTACACACGGCTGCCACTGTTCGTCTGTGGTGGAGGGTTTGAATATTTGTGGCAGGGGGAGCAGTCAAGCGGACTGCTTTGCCCTGGATGGTGTTGAGCTTCTGGAATGTTGAGGAGCTGCACTCACCCAGGGCAAAGTATTCCATTACACTTCTGACTTGTGTGGATGGCGGTGTGGAAATATAGGTGTCTGGCTCAATAAAACCAGTGCATGATGGGATACTTGGCCATAATTATGGTGTACTCACAATACTGCTGAGAGGGCAAGAATAGATTCCGAGGGTCCCCTTTCCTGAGAATTGTCGTGTTACTTCCTTATCTCTATCCATCTGTTTCCACACAGTCTCACACACACACAGGCACGGATTGTCACTACTGCTTGAGTGGATCCTGGCATAGTAGGAGTAATGATTTTAAGTTAAATAAGGCATTTTAGGATTTTAAGCTGAGTAAGGGTTTTTTAGATTCAGAGTCATGTGTGACTTGTTTAGTCCAGTGTATAAATATCCCAGGAGAACTGTTGTACTTCAGATTCTCGCCCTAACCCTTGAATAGGTGCAGTCTCCCTTGCTGCAAGTAAAAAAACGTAACTGTTGATGTTAATCTGCATTTTGTTGTCTGACTCTTATTGGAAGTCGAGTTTCCGAGTTTCTTGGAGGTTCCACCACGATCGCGTATCCCGAGCCCAGTGGGAACAGATGAGAGAAAGTGCTTGACAAAAGGCTGAGGGGAGAAACCTAAGTGGCCACAAGTGTAAATTTATACTTTTGGGATTTTTCCAGTAGCTGAGTAGGGTTATTCCGCTCCGGCTGGTCGGATAATGTGATCTGTAAGACTCAATTCCAGAACATGACTACCTTTTGCCAAATGGGTTCAGAACACAGTTAATAGGTCGGCAGTAGATGTATAGAAGGAAGTCAGGAACACCTCCGAATTACGGGGAAATTTTTTTTTTAACTTGGTAAAAGTATAAGTGGAGTTAAGGAGTCGATCTATAGTGGCGTACAACATAGATCGAGAATTGATTATATGTCTCGTTATAGCATAACTGTTTATCATTTACTTTTAAATAAGATATGTATGTCTCAGAACTGTTCTAACTTCTTGTAGGCATAGATATAGACAAAGAACATAGAGTGCAGAAGGAGGCCATTCGGCCCATCGATTCTGCACTGACCTACTTAAGCCCTCACTTCCACCCTATCCCCGGAACCCAGTAACCCCTCCTAACTTTTTTTGGACACTAAGGGAAATTTATCATGGCCAATCTACATAACCTGCCCGTCCTTGGGCTGTGGGAGGAAACCGGGGCATCCGGAGGAAACTCACACAGACACGGGGAGAACGTGCAGACTCCGCACAGACAGTGACCCAGCAGGGATTCGAACCTGGGACCCTGCGCTGTGAAGCCAGAGTGCTAATCACTTGTGCTACCGTGCTGCCCAATTCGTTGCCATAAAACAACCTGGAACTGATAGGTCATCACAAAGTATCTGGTTGACCGACTTGCCGTAGGTCCGTGCCTCAACAATATCTCACACACCCAGACTGAGCCCGAATTAAGAGCCCAAATAGGCCACGTGATGGACAGGTGAAGCGGGCATAGAGAACTTGTTTGGGACGGAAAGATTGTGATACTTTGAAGACTGCCGCACACCCTTTTATGCTCCAGAATTGTGGTCAGTCACCTGTGGACCATTTAAAAAATTGGGTAAAATGGTCCAAAGACGGGATTAGGCTATTCCTGCCTGATGGGCCATTTAACTTTGAAAGAATTTCATGTCTCGAAGAATGCCTAATGGATTGAGATCCAGGGCGAAAGAGGAAGATGAAAGTAAATGGTCAGTGTTTGGAGATTGGAAAAGGGAAGGTGAAAGGAGGGAGGGAAAAGAGTGTTGAGGCCAGAAATATAGGTAAAGAAGGAAAGGAAAGGAAACGGAAGCCCCAGGGGACCTACCGAAATGAGGGCCTACACAAATCAACCCACCACACCACGGTGGACAAATGACGAGGAGGAAGAGGTGGAACAGAATTGGTCCGAATCACCCCGCCATATATTGCACCCCCCAGTTAATCCCACCACCACCTCCAGACAATCACAAGGTCACAGAATCATAGAACTGACAGTGCAGAAGGAGGCCATTCGGCCTATCAAGTCTGCACCGGCCCTTTGAAAGAGCATCCCATTTAAGCCCACACTTCCAACCTATCCCCGTAACCCCTTTTTTGGACACTAAGGGCAATTTAGCATGGTCAATCCACTTACCTGCACATTTTTGGACTATGAAAAGAAACCGGGGCACCCGGAGGAAACCCACGCAGACACGTGAAAATGTGCAGACTCCGGCACAGACAGTGACCCAAGCCGGGAATCGAACCTGGGACCCTGGAGCTGTGAAGCAACTGTGCTAATTACTGTGCTACCAGGTAGCCAAAGAAAAGTTACAGTTCATTCCGAGGGGGTCCGAGACTTAGGCCATGAGCTTTTCCGCGACACTCGTCAACTGTCCGAAGACAGGATTAAAGCGATATTTTCAGCCCCATTGCCAGTGACTAAAAGAGAAATGAAGCATTTTGTCGGGAAGGCAGGCTATTGTCGACAGTGGATAGTTACCTACACCGAACTAGTCAGGCCATGCCAAGGCCTCTCAATGCCATCACAACCCGAATCCCTGAGGACCAAGGGTACTCAGGGTGCATTTTTAGCATTAAAACAGGCTCTGATCTCAGCACCGCTCTAGGATTCCCTGATTATACAAAGCCATTTAGTTTTTTTGTGTACCACAAATCTGGTTTTGCACAATCTGTCCTTTCTCAGGATCACGAAGGCAAACAGCGACTAATTGTTTATTTTAGCAGTCAATTAGACCCAGTAGCAAGAAGCCTGCCCTGTTGTCTACCAGTTTTGGCTGCAGCATGTTATGCAGCATAACAAGCCCAGACAATCACTTTAAATCATCATACCACCTTACATGTGCCTCATTCAGTTGAAATTCTCCTCACTCACTAAATGTGCCACCCAGCATCTGACTCCAGCCCGTACAATAAATATGAGGTAGAACTGTTGGTGAACCCGAACCTGACTATTAAGCGGTGCACAACCCTCAAACTTGTCACCTTACTACCCAATGCTGAGGACGGCACCCCTCATTGTTGTGAAACTGTTACACAATTGGTGACTAAACCACAAACAGACCTTGGTGAGGTACCCTCTGTCATGATATTTAGATCAGCATATCATGGTGCAATCACACACACACTGATGGACATGCAGTAGGACCAACCAACACACACAACATCGCAGCCAATCACCAGTGAGAGCACAAGCTCTATAAAAACAGGGGACACTACAGTTCCCGCTCATTCCAACAGCAGCCAGCTCAGAGCACCAAGCTCAGAGCCTGCCACTCAGACATTCACCATGTGCTGAGTGCCTCACCCAGATAGTGATAGGACAGGGTCCACAGATTAGCTGGTAATGAACGTATCCAAGTTAGCAGTGTGCTGTTACAGTTGAGTAGCTAATAAAATTGAGTTACACCATCTCCAGCCGTGTTGGATCGTTTGTACATCAGAACACCCAACACGACATGATACCAGAAGTGGACGCAAACCAGCGCCTGTGAGACCTACCTGCAACGCATCAGCAACCCGCCGTCCTGCACCATGGAGAACATCAACCCGCCGCCGCCGCTCCGAATCGCTGGCAATCTCGGGGTCAATTGGAAACTGTTCAAACAGTGTTTCCAGCTCTTCCTCGAGGCCACAGACAGGGAGAATGCATCGGACACCAGGCCGATTGCCCTTCTTCTCTCCACGGCGGGGCAACACGCCATCCACAGCTTTAACTCCCTTACATTTGCGGACGGCGAGGACAAAACCAAATACAAGACGGTGTTCCTGAATTTCGACGAACACTTCAGCGTTGAAGTCAACGAAAGCTTCGAAAGGTACCTGTTCCAGCAGTACCTGCAGGGTAAGGACGAGCCTTTCCAGTCTTATTTAACACACCTCCGCATCCTCGCGCAGTCCTGCAGCTATGGGACCACCTCTGACTCCATGATACGCGACTAGATAGTTTTCGGAGTCATGTCGGACACCCTGCATCAGCAGCTCCTTCGGGTCAAGCAACTCACCCTGGCGACTGCCATCGAGACCTGCGTCCTGCATGAGAACGCCACCAGCCGATACTCACACATCCAGGCGGCCGAAACGGCGCGGCACGGGCCCCACAAGGCGGAGCGGTTCCAGACGATCGAGTACCTCCCGGCCATTTCGCGCGCTTTCCGAGGCCTCCCACGCTTGTATGCGCCAAAAGAGGAGACGCTGACGCAGAGGAAGGCGATGCGTAGGCGCGTACTACGCAAGATTGCAGTGCGCATGCGCGGTGGTGCAACGAACGCACTGACGTAACGACGTGTGGCAACTGTGGCTCCGCCCATTTAAAGGGGCAATGTCCTGCCAAAGCGCAACAATGCTGTGGCAGGTTGGGCCACTATGCTGCCTGCTGACGAGCAGCTCAGCCTGCCAACTTGTACCCGTTTAACTAGCCTCGCAGAGGCGTTTGGGCAATTCAACCCACGTTCACCGAGTCCGATCCCGACATCACACAGACCAGTGACACTGAGGACAGGGAGCCCTTCCGCGTTGCTGTCATCAACAAGAACAAGCTGTCCCCGAGTCGAAAGCACCAGCCGCTGTCCGTGCACAGCATTGATCCGGACGACAAGTGATGTGCCACCCTGACGGTCAACCGATCCCAGATCAGATTCCGCCTGGACACTGGTGCTTCCGCCAATCTCCTCGCATGGTCAGCATTCCAGACCCTGAAGGTTGAACCATCTATTCTGCCATCCAACTGTCAACTCGTTGACTATAATGGCAACCTCAACCCCGCCATGGGGTCGTGCCAGCTCGAAGTGACACACAACTCACGTAAAGCCACACTACCATTCGAAATCGTGCGTTCCTCAAAGGACTCTCTGCTAGGTGCACAGGCGTGCAAAATCCTCCACCTCTCTCTCCAGAAGGCACGTCCGATTTCCCAGATGCAGACTTTAGGGCGCAGCTCAACTCAATCCTCACGCACAACCAGGATGTTTTCGAGGGCATGGGCACACTGCCCTACACGTACAAAATCCAGCTTAAACAGGATGCCACCCCGGTAGTTCACGCACCTCGCAGGGTCCCAGCACTCCCTCAAGGACCGCCTCAAGCAGCAGCTGCAGGACCTTCAGGGCCAAGGAGTGCTTTCATGGGTAATGGAACCGACTCCATGGGTCAGCTCCATGGTGTGTGACAAGAAGCCATGGATCTGCATAGACCCGAAAGACTTAAATCGCAACATGATGAGGGTCCACTACCCCATACCCAAACGTGAGGAGATCACGTGCGAGATGGCTCGGGCAAAAATATTCACCAAGCTTGATGCCTCAAAGGGCTTCTGGCAGATTCAATTGGATCAGTCCAGCAGGAAGCTGTGCACTTTCAACACTCCATTTGGCAGATACTGCTACAATAGGATGCCATTTGGCATCATGTCGGACTCTGAAGTGTTCCATCGCATCATGGAACAGATGATGGAGGGCATCGAAGGGGTGCGCATCTATGTGGACGACATCATTATTTGGTCCACCACACCGCAGGAGCACAGCAGTCACCTCCAGCGCGTCTTTAAACGGATACGGGACTGGGGCCTGCGTCTTAACCAAGCCAAATGCTCTTTTGGACAAACCGAGCTGAAGTTCCTGGGGGACCACATCTCCCGGTTGGGGGTGTGGCCGGCTCCCGACAAGGTGGCAGCCATCACGGCCATGCAGAAGCCCACAGACAAGAAGGCAGTGCTACATTTTCTCGGAATGGTCAATTTCCTGGAGAAGTTCATCCCGAACCTTGCTTCCCACACCACAGCTCTCCGGCACCTTGTCAGGAAGACAACTGAATTCCAGTGGCTTCCCACCCACCAGCGTGAATGGGAGGAGCTCAAGGTCAAGCTCACCATCACCCCGGTACTGGCGTTTTTCGATCCTGCCAGGGAGACAAAAATCTTGACTGACGCCAGCCAGTCCGGCATTGGAGGGCGGTCCTCCTGCAACAGGATGACGCCTCATCATGGGCCCCAGTCGCCTATGCGTCACGGGCCATGACCTCCACAGAGCAGATGCGCAGATTGAAAAGGAGTGCCTAGGCCTGTTGACTGGCGTTGACAAGTTCCATGACTATGTGTATGGCCTTCCCCAGTTCACTGTGGAGACTGACCATCGCCCGCTGGTTGGCATCATTCAAAAGGACCTCAATGATATGACCCCTTGCCTCCAGCGCATTCTGCTCAAAGTCCGGAGGTACGACTTTCAACTTGTCTACACCCCGGGTAAGGACCTGATCATAGCAGACGCTCTGTCCAGGGCAGTCAACACGCCGTCCGACCCTGAGGGGTTCGTTTGCCAAGTCGACGCACATGTAGCCTTCACTTCTGCCAATCTGCCGGCCACTGATGCACGCCTGGCCCACATTCGACGTGAGACTGCGGCCGACCCCCTTCTGCAACGTGTGATGCGCCACATGACGGACATTTGATGCCCACATTTTTACAACGTTCGGGACGACTTGGCAGTCGTTGATGGTGTCCTCCTGAAGCTGGACCGCATCGTGATCCCACACAGCATGCACCGGCTTTTCTTAGAACAACTGCACGAAGACCATCTCGGCGTTGAGAAGTGCCGGCGGAGGGCCCGAGAGGCTGTGTACTGGCCGGGAATAAGTGTGCTCAATTGCCCCACCTGTCAGCGGTTTCAGCCGGCACAACCCCGTGAGACCCATGAGTTGGTCACGTCCCCCTGGTCGAAGGTGGGCGTGGACCTGTTCCATGCGCTCGGCAGGAACTACATCATCATCATCGACTACTTTTCCAGCTAATCAGAGGTCACACACCTGCACGACACCACGTCATCGGCTGTCATCCGGGCCTGCAAAGAGACCTTTGCTCGCCACGGCATTCTGCTCACCATGATGTCAGACAATGGCCCCTGCTTTGAGAGTCAGGAATGGTCTTCCTTCGCCAGCTCAGACAACTTCACACACGTGACGCCCAGTCCCCTGCATCCTCAGTCGAATGGCAAAGCAGAAAAGGGCGTCCACATCGTTAAAAGGCTCCTCTGCAAGGCTGCTGATGCAGGATCTGACTTCTGCCTCACCTTGCTGGCCAATCGCTTGGCCCCACTGTCCATGGGCCTATCGCCGGCCCAGCTGCTTATGGGTCGCACCCTCAGGACCACTGTGCCATCCATTCACGTCCCAGACCTTGACCATCCTCCGGTACTTTGGCGGATGCAGCAACAGCGTGAGCAACAAAAGGCGACACATGATGCTCGGGCGACTGATCTTCCTGCCCTGGCGCCTGGAGATAATGCCCGCATACACCTTCCGGAGGGCGGCTGGTCGGCAACCGCTGAGGTTCTCCGACAGATAGCTCCCCGCTCGTTCCTGGTTCGTCTGCCTGATGGCGCTATTCGCCGCCGCAATCGGCGTGCCCTTCATCTGGTTCCGCGCTCGCTATGTGATCCTGCACCGGTGCCACTCCCTCCTGTTGTACCTGCAATGGACTTTGTTGACCTTCCGGACACCCTGCATCCTCCTCACTCGACCGTGGCCTGGCCCGTTCCTCATCCGCTGGATCCTGACCCACCCTTGAGGCGGTCAACCCGAATTCGTCGCCCACCTGAGAGACTTAATTTATGAACCTTTTCATATTGGACTCACTGACTTGTTCTGACATACTGTTTCAGATTTTTTTGCCATACTGTTTAAGATTTTGTTATTGTTTGCTAATAACATTGCTTTTGTTCTTGGTGTAACATAGTTAGTTTCTGCACCTGGCACCTTCCTGTGTATATAGTATAGCCACATGTACATATTGTTGTAAATATTGCACACACATGATTAGATGCACTCACTACATTTCTTTATTTATTATCATGTAGGCACATATTCTTTGCGAAAAGGGGGGATGTCATGATATTTAGATCAGCATATCATGGTGCAATCACACACACACTGATGGACATGCAGTAGGACCAACCAACACACACACACAACATCGCAGCCAATCACCAGTGAGAGCACACGCACTATAAAAACAGGGGACACTACAGTTCCCGCTCATTCCAGCCAGCTCAGAGCACCGAGCTCAGAGCCCGCCACTCAGACATTCACCATGTGCTGAGTGCCTCACCCAGATAGTGATAGGACAGGGTCCACAGATTAGCTGGTAATGCACGTACCCAAGTTAAGTTAGCAGTGTGCTGTTACAGTTGAGTAGTTAATAAAATTGAGTTACATCATCTCCAGTGTTGGATCGTTTGTACATCAGAACACCCAACACGACACCCTCGATAACCCAGATTTCGTGAACTTTGTTGATGGATCAGCACCCTGAGACCCAAACAGCAAATGTTGCGCAGGTTACACTATTACAGCACCCTGCCAAATACTTTCTCGGCTCAACAAGCTGAAATAGTCACCTTTTCTCAAGCGTGCATATTGGCTACGGACAAGACTGTAAACATTTATACTAATTCAAGATACGCCTTTGGAGTAGCCCACGATTAAGGACAAATTTAGAAATTAAGGGGATTCCTAACCTCATCAGGTTCAACTATCAAAAATGGGGAACTAGTGGACAATCTGTTATGGGCCATTCGGACCCAAAGTAATTGGCAATTTTAAAATGTAAGGCCCACCCAGGGCACCCGGATGAGATTTCAATGGGAAATGGGAGGGCCGACGAAGCCACGTGACGGGCGACATTATCAGATACTTGTGTACAAGTCTCCTCCTATACGTCCAGACATTCCAAGCCATTGATTCACCACCCACAATTGATGATGTATTAGCCTTTCAGTCTCAGGCCGATACTATTGAGGTTATGACTTGGGTTCAGAATCAATGTATTAAGACACTTGAAGGAGTATGGGTCCACCATGACAGCCATATGATGGCACCCAAATCTTTACGCCCATGGATTGCCTGATGTGTTTATATGTGACTATATTGTCAAAACATGGTGCGTATTTTGACAATTGCAAAACAAATTGGTGAAAAATGTGTCACTTGTCAGATCTTGAATCCGAGAAAAACGGAAAAAGTACAGTCTGTCTCCCACCCAGGTCCAACAGGACCTTTTGTAAATTTACAGATGGATTTTATTGAGTTACCCCCATGTATAGGTTTTAAATATGTTTTAGTGATTATAAATGTATTCTCTTGATGGATTGAAGCTTTCCCGTATAAAAAGAATGATGCAACTATGAAATGAAAACCGCTTATTGTCACAAGTAGGCTTCAAATGAAGTTACTGTGAAAAGCCCCTAGTCGCCACATTCCGGCGCCTGTTCGGGGAGGCTGGTACGGCTATGGTTGCTAAGCACCGGTTAAAAGAAATTGTGCTGCGATTCTGCATTCCTGCACAACTATCAAGTGACAATGGGTCACGTTTTACGAGAGCTGTCATACGAGAAATGTGCAAAGCAAATTAATCAGCATTTTCACTGCAACTACCATCCATAGTCAGCTGGACTGATGGAGCGATGTAATGGTGTTTTAAAGAACAAGTTAGCAAAATTGTATGATGAAACTGGACTAAAATGGGTTGAACTATTATCTCTGGCATTAATGAGAATTCGATCAGCAACCAACAGGACTTTCACCACGAGATCGTCATGGGACTTCCCCAACGGCTCCCCTTTTCAGCGCCTTTTACAGCAAAACAAATGGACATCCAAATGATGGAAGGAATATGCTGAATTATTGTATTACCCTAATGAAAATTATCTCTAGCTTTCATTCGCAGGTCAAAGAAGCCCAAGTGGATCCAGCAGAAGGGAATTGCCATAGCCTCGAGCCAGGAAAATTTGTGTACATGAAGGCTTTCAAGAGAGAGACCAACCTGCACCCAAGGTTCAAAGGCCCATTCTAGGTTCTATTAACAGCCAGGAATGTCCAGGAGTGGCTAACATGGATCCAGGCGTCGTACTGCAAAAGGGTCCCCAACCAGGAAACAGGGGGACTGGACTGACTTTACTAGCGCATTTTACTATTCTTCATGTTGTTTTACTATCAGAAAAATTATATGTGAACACTTTTCTGTACATGTCATATGTATACGCTAAATGCTTAACCTCTCAAGCTGTTGGTTCTGTGCCCACATGCCCATACACTCAAGAGAGGGAGTCCCGCTTACGCCGATCCCACTAAATGAGTCCGAAACAGCAGAATGGTGGTTGGAACAGGACCGGTCCTTTGAAGTGAAGACCAGAAGAATCCTCTTTAGAGGGAAAGGAAATAGTAAGAAATGGTGGGAGTCAGCGGGATACTATGTGGAGACGTGTAAGAGTTGGTTCAACCTAAGTGCGATCTCTTGCATGTACCCCCAGTTCTGTTCCTCACTAATACCACAGGAAGAGGTAGACCAAAAGGGACCATTTGCCTTGTAAACAACCAAACGGCAGGGTGGAAGACTGGAACCAGCAAGTGTAGCCATTCCTTTCTCCTCACCCCATCAAATCTCCTGATCGATGGGAAGGGTATCCTTAACCTTGTGCTTTAGAATAAAATGACTCAAAGCACTAAGGGTGGGATTCTGTGATCCTGAGCCGTCGGAAGTTGGCTGTGGTTTCTTTTCAATTCATTCATGGGCTGTGGGCATCACTGGTAGGTCAGCATTTGTTGCCAATACTTATTTCACCTTGGACTGAGTGGCTTGGTCATTTCAGTGTAATCCACATTGCTGTGGGTTTGGAGTCACATGTAGGTCAGACCAGAAGAGGAGGGCATATTTCCTTCCCTAAAGGGCATTTGTGATGGGGCACCTTGGGCAGGGGCTGCCAGGCTAGCTGGGCGTGTCAGTTAACGGGAGCACAGTGGAGGGTGATCAGGTGGTTAGTGTAGCAGAGGGGGATGGAGCTGTTGTTTTGTTTAGGGGAAGGGGAGGGGGGGGGGGGGCGCTGACGAAGGTGTTGTTATGGGCGTTATATGGGAGGGAGTGGTGACGGTGGACATCCGGGAGTGGAACTGGAAGGTCAGTTGGCACGGGCGGGGGGCGGTCTAAGAAGGGTTAGGGTTGATCGGCAGGGAGGAGGATGACCTCTGACCAGACTGGTCACATGGAACGTGAGGGGCTGAATGGGCCAGTCAAACAGTCACGCGTTTTCGTGCATTTAAGGAGCTTGAAGGTGGGTGTGCTCTTTTTGCAAGAGACACATCTGAAAATTGGGACACGACAAGGCTAAGGAAATGGTGGGTAGGGCAAATTTTCCATTTGGGGTTAGCGTGGGGTGGCGGTGCTGGTCAATAAGCGTTTGGAGTGGGGAATATTTTAGCGGATTCAGGGGGGAGGTTCGTGAAGGTAAGTGGGAAGTTGGAGGGGATGACAGTGATCCTAGTGAATGAAAATGAAATGTAAATCGCTTATTGTCACAAGTAGGCTTCAAATGAAGATACTGTGAAAAGCCCCTCGTCGCCACATTCCGGCACCTGTTCGGGGAGGCTGGTACAGGAATCGAACCGTGCTGCTGGCCTGCCTTGGTCGGCTTTAAAAGCCCGGGATTTAGCCCAGTGTGCTAAACCAGCCCCTAGTTAATGTTTATGCCCCAAATTAGGATGATGTAGAGTTTGTGAGGCGAATATTGGGGAAGATCCTGGACCTGGACTTGAACCGACTAATTATGGGCGTAGACTTTAACATGGTCATTGATCTGGGGTGCACCAGTCGAGTTCGAGATCGGGGAGAGTGTCGGCAGTGGCGAAGAAGCTAAAGGGGTTTATGGAGCGCATGGGGGAGTGAACCCGTGGAGATTTGAGAGGCCTAGGGTGTGCATAAGGTCTAGTCGCGGACTGATTTCTTGTGGTGGGAAAGTTGTTGCTGGCGGAGGTGGTGCACTCGGAATATTCGACGATCGTGGTCTCGGATCACAGCCACATTGGCTGGACTTGTGAGTGAATCAGGTGTGGTGCTCAGCGCCCTCAGTGGAGGTTGGATGTGGGGCTGCTAGCGGAGGAGGAGGTCTGTGAACAGGTGAGGGCTGCCATCCTTGGGTACGTGGAAGTAAACGACTCAGGTGAAGTCTTGGCTGTCACGCCAAGGCAGGGCTCACGGGGAGAAGGAGGAGTGAGCAGAGATGTCAAGGTTGGTGGACGAGATTATACGGTGAACAGAAAGTAGGCAAGATTGTTGAATGAGAGGCAGAAGCTCCAGAAGGTTTTTGGGTTGGTGTCCACAAGGAAGTCAGTGGGCAGTTGCGAAACAGAGATAAGGCTAGCAGGATACTGACCCACCAGTTCAGGAAGCAAGAGGCGGCGAGGGAGTTTGGTAGAGTGAAGGACGGCAAGGATGGAGTGGTGTTGGACCCAGTGGGAGTGAATTGTGTGTTTGAGGAGTGCAATAGGAGGCTTTATTAATCGGAGCTCCCGTCTGGGGTGGTGTGCGGGGAGTGGGGATGCAGTATTTTTTTGGGTGGGCTGGAATTCCCCATGGTTGAGCAGGGCCTGATAGAGGGACTGGGAGCACCCATTGGACTGGTGGAGGTGACGGAGGGCATGGAGGCAATGCATGCCGGGAAGGCTCCGGGCCCGGACGGCTTTCCGGTAGAATTTTATAAAATGTTTTTCGGAGATGGGGCCCCTGCTGGTGAAGGCATTTAATGAGGCGAGGGAGAAGGGTAAGCTCCCCACTAAGTTATCGCAGGCCTCAATAACACTGATCCTGAAGAAAGATAAGGACCCGGAGAAGTGCGGATCCTACCGCCCAATATCACTATTGAATGTGGATGCCAAGTTTGTTTTCAAACAATTTTTCCCCCTTACAAATCAACAAAAACGGTAACATGATAACTGATAGATAACATTGTTTAAATAAAATAGTGAACTAACAAAATAACACAAAATAGTGCTCCCCCCGCCCCTTCACCCCATCTAGAACAAAAACAATTTACCCCCCCGCCCCTGGGCTGCTGCTGCTAGCTATCTATTTTCCCCCTAACGATCCGCTAGATAGTCGAGGAACGGTTGCCACCGCCTGGAGAACCCCTGAGCCGATCCTCTCAGCGCAAACTTCATCCGCTCTAGTTTTATGAACCCTGCCATATCGTTTCTCCAGGCCGGGGTGTTTTGCTTCCTTCCACATGAGTAAAATCCTTCACCGGGCTACTAGGGACGCAAAGGCCACAATATCGGCCTCTTTCGCCTCCTGCACTCCCGGCTCATCCGCTACCCCAAATATAGCTAACCCCCAGCTTGGCTTGACCCGGACCTTCACCACCTTCGAGATCACTCCCGCCACTCCCCTCCAATACCCCTCCAGTGCCGGACACGACCAAAACATATGTGTGTGGTTCGCCGGGCTTCCCCCGCACTTCCCGCACCTGTCCTCCACTCCAAAGAACCTGCTCAACCTCGCTCCCGTTATATGTGCTCTATGTAGCACCTTAAATTGGATCAGGCTAAGCCTGGCACACGAGGAAGAGGAATTTACCCTACTTAGGGCATCAGCCCACAAACCTTCCTCAATCTCCTCCCCGAGCTCTTCGTCCCATTTTCCGTTCAGTTCTTCTACCAGCTCCTCCCCCTCTTCTCTCATCTCCCGGTATATTTCGGACACTTTGCCCTCCCTGACCCACACCCCCGAAAGCACTCTATCCTGGATCCCCTGTGTCGGGAGCAGCGGAAATTCCCTCACCTGTTGTCTCGTGAACGCCCTCACCTGCATATACCTAAAGATATTCCCTGGAGGCAGCACATACTTTCCCTCTAGCGCTCCCAAGCTCGCAAACGTCCCATCTATAAATAAGTCTCCCACTCTCCTAATTCCTGCCCGGTGCCAGCTCTGGAACCCTCCGTTCAACCTCCCTGGGGCAAACCTATGGTTGTTCCTGATCGGGGACCACACCGAGGCTCCCAACACACCCCTCTGTCGCCTCCATTGCCCCCAGATACTTAATGTTGCCGCCACCACTGGGTTCGTGGTAAACCTTTTCGGGAGAGAGGTAGTGGCGCCATCACCAGCGCTTTTAAGCTCGTTCCTTTACAGGACGCCATCTCCAGCCTTTTCCACGCCGCCCCCTCTCCCTCTATCATCCACTTACGATCATCGCCACATTGGCGGCCCAGTAATAGTCGCCCAAATTCAGCAACACCAGTCCCCCTCTGTCCCTGCTACGTTGCAGGAACCCCCTCCTTACCCTCGGGGCCTTCCCTGCCCACACGAAGCTCATGATGCTCCTATCTATTTTCTTGAAAAAGTCCTTAGTGATCAATATAGGGAGACATTGAAACACAAATAGGAACCTCGGAAGGGCCATCATCTTAATCGCCTGCACTCTGCCCGCCAGTGACAGCAGCTGCATATCCCACCTTTTGAAATCCTCTTCCATTTGCTCCACCAGCCGAGTCAGATTGAGTCTGTGTAAGGTTCCCCAGCTCCTGGCTATCTGAATCCCCAGGTATCGGAAGTTTCTTTCCACTCTCCTTAGCGACAGGCCATCTATCCCTCTACTCTGGTCCCCAGGGTGTATTAGGAAAAGCTCACTTTTTCCCATGTTAAGCCTATATCCTGAGAAATCTCCAAACTCCCTCAATATCTGCATAACCTCTTGTCACCCCCCCCCCCCCCCCCCCCCCACTGGATCCGCCCCATACAGCAGTAGGTCATCTGCGTAGAGTGACACTCAGTGTTCCTCTCCCCCTCTAACCACCCCTCTCCATTTCCTGGAGTCTCTCAGCGCTATGGCCAGTGGATCAATTGCCAGCGCAAACAATAATGGGGACAGAGGGCACCCCTGTCTTGTTCCCCTGTGTAGTTGAAAATACTCCGATCTTTGCCGGTTTGTGACTACACTTGCCATTGGGGCCCCATAGAGGAGTTTGACCCAGCTGACAAACCCCTCCCCGAACCCAAACCTCCTCAGCACCTCCCATAAATAATCCCACTCTACCCTATCAAATGCCTTCTCTGCATCCATTGCCGCCACTATCTCTGCCTCCCCCTCTGCTGGGGGCATCATTATCACCCCCAATAGCCGTCGAACGTTGACATTCAATTGTCTCCCCTTTACGAACCCTGTCTGATCTTCGTGCACCACCCCCTGGACACAATCCTCTATCCTCATTGTCACCACTTTTGCCAACAACTTGGCGTCCACATTCAGGAGCGAGATAGGCCTATAAGACCCGCATTGCAGCAGGTCTTTATCTCGCTTCAGGATTAGTGATATCGTCGCCTCCGACATTGTCGGGGGTAGGGTCCCCCCTTCTCTGGCCTCGGTAAAGGTTCTTACCAGCAGCGGGGCCAACAAGTCCACATATTTCCTGTAAAATTCCAACGGGAACCCGTCTGGTCCCGGGGCCTTTCCTGCCTGCATGTTCCCCAGGCCCTTTAGTCACCTCGTCCACCCCAATTGGCGCCCCCAGGCCTGCCACCTCCTGCTCCGCCACCCTCGGGAACCTTAGTTGGTCTAGAAACTGCTGCATCCCCTCTTTTCCCTCCGGGGGTTGGGACCTATATAACCTCTCATAAAAGGTCTTAAACACCTCATTTACCTTCCCTGCTCTCCGCACCGTGGTTCCCGTTTCATCCCTAACTCCCCCTATTTCCCTCGCCGCTGTCCTCTTACGAAGCTGGTGGGCCAAAAGGCGACTTGCCTTTTCCCCATATTCATATCTCATCCCCTGTGCCTTCCTCCACTGTGCCTCTGCCTTCCCTGTGGTCAGCAGGTCAAACTCCGTCTGGAGTCTTCGTCTCTCCCTATATAGTCCTTCATACGGGGCCTCCGCATATCTTTTATCCACACTCAAAATCTCCCCCAGTAATCTTTCCCTCTCTTTGGCCTCTGTTTTCCCCTTGTGAGCCCTGATGGAGATCAACTCTCCCCTGACCACCGCCTTCAGCGCTTCCCATACTACCCCCACTCGGACCTCCCCATCATCATTGGCCTCCAGGTATCTTTTGATACATCCCCGCACCCTTCCGCAGACTCCCTCATCCGCCAATAATCCCACATCCAGTCGCCAGAGTGGACGCTGTTACCTCTCCTCTCCTAGTTCCAGATCCACCCAACATGGGGCATGGTCTGAAACAGCTATGGCCGAGTACTCCGTTCCTTCCACCCTCAAAATCAGTGACCTTCCCAAAACGAAGAAATCTATCCGCGAGTATACCTTATGGACATGGGAGAAAAAGGAGAACTCTTTGGTCAGCGGCCTAGCAAATCTCCACGGATCCACTCCCCCCATTTGGTCCATAAACCCCCTAAGCACCTTGGCCTCTGCCGGCCTTCTTCCGGTCCTGGATCTAGATCTATCTAACCCTGGGTCTAGCACGGTGTTGAAGTCCCCCCCCCCCATTACCAGGTTTCCTACCTCCAGGTCCGGGATACGTCCCAGCATCCGCTTCATAAATCCCGCATCGTCCCAGTTCGGGGCATATACATTTACCAGCATGACCTCCATTCCCTGCAGTCTGCCACTCACCATCACATATCTGCCCCCGCAGTCCGCTACAATGATCCTCGCCTCGAACGACACCCGTTTCCCCACCAATATAACCACCCCGCTGTTCTTTGCGTCAAGCCCTGAGTGGAACACCTGTCCCACCCATCCTTTCCTTAACCTAACCTGGCCCGCCACCTTCAGATGCGTCTCTTGAAGCATGGCCACGTCTGCCTTCAGTCCTTTTAAGTGCGCGAACACTCGGGGCCCTCTTAATCGGCTCATTTAGGCCTCTCATGTTCCACGTGATCAGCCGGATTGGGGGCCTGCACGCCCCCCTCCCCTGTCGACTAGCCATCACCCTCTCTGGGCCAGTCCCACGTCCCGGTCCCGCGCACCCACCCGTCCCCCAGGTGGCGCATTCCCGCCTCGACCACGTTTTCTCTTACCAGCTCCCTTTCGATCTCAGCAGCAGCAACCCAGTTCCCCCCCCCCCCCCCGCTAGATCCCCATCTAGCATGGTTACTCCCCCCATATTGCTTCCGAAAGTCAGCTGACTTCAACTGACCCAGGCTTCTCCCGCTCTCTCCTTGACACCCCCCCCCCGTGTGGGGAACTCCCATCTACCTTGCGCCTATCTTCCCGCCATCATCTCTCTGGCGCGGGAAGAAAAAACCCCGCGCTTTCTAGAACCATCACGCCCCCTATGGCGCAGCTCCCCCTACAGCCCTGTTCCCATTCCCCATCCCCCGCCTGTGTCTCTTTTTCCTTCCCACCGGCGCCCACATTTCTCAGTGTGTCCCCCTCCCCAATTTACACCTCGATACATCAACATTGTCGTTTCCCCTCCAACATCAGTCCCTCGGTTCTGGTCCAGTTTCTCTTTTTGAATGAAGGTCCATGCTTCTTCCGACGTTTCAAAATAGTAATGTCTATCCTGGTACGTGACCCATAATCGCGCCGGCTGCAACATCCCGAACTTTACTTATGCAGCAGCTCCTTGGCTCGATTGAAACTCGCCCTCTTTCTCGCCACCTCCGCACTCCAGTCCTGATATACTCGTATCACCGATTCTCCCACCTGTTACTTCGTACCTTCTTGGCCCAGCTCAAAACAACCTCTCTGTCGTTGAAGCGGTGAAATCGCACGACCATCGCCCTAGCTGGTTCTCCAGCCTTTGGTCTCCTCGCAGGGACCCGGTGGGCCCCTTCCACTTCCAAGGGGCCCGAGGGGGCCTCAGCTCCCATTAGCGAACGTAGCATCGTGCTCACATAAGCCCCGCCGTCAGCTCCTTCCACTCCCTCGGGGAGACCCAGGATCCGGAGGTTCTTTCTCCTTGATCTATTTTCCAGGACTTCAGTTCTTTCGATGCACTTCTTATGAAGCGCCTCGTGCATCTGCATTTTGACCGCTATGCCCAGGATCTCGTCCTCGTTTTCAGTTACCTTCTTCTCCACCACACGGAGCTCTATCTCCTGGGCCTTTTGTGTCTTTTTAAGCCCCTCGATTGCCTGTAACATCGGGACCAGCACCTCCTTTTTTAGCACCTCCACACACAGTCTTAGAAATTCTTCCTGGTCCGGTTCCCATGTCACCTGGGCTCCCTCCGACGCCACCTTGTTCCTTTCTTTCCTCTGCCGCTGCCCTCGAGGATCCTCCGTGATCTGGCTGCCGCCGCCGATCTTTTTCTTTCGCACTGTGGGGGGACTCCCTGTTGCTTCACCCCACACCGGGTTTCGTCGCAAAAATTTCCCGTTGGGGCTCTTAGGGTGCATATGACATTGGCTAGAATGAGTAGGTTCTTTGAGGGATGGAGGTTAGATGCAGGGGGGGTGACCCGTGAATCATGTTCACATATTTTGGGCCTGCCAGAAGTTGGAGGGATGTTGGCAGGGGTTCGCTAATGTGATGTCGGTGGTGCTGAGGGTGAAGGTGGTCCCATGTCCAGAAATGTCAATGTTCGGAGTGTCGGAAGACCCGGGAGTCCAGGGGGCGGGAGAGGCTGACGTTCTGGCCTTTGCCTCACTGGTATCCCAGAGATGGATCATGTTGGGGTGGATATTGTGTTAGTCGTCACCTGGTATCATGTCGTGTTAGGTACACTGGTCTAACACTGGCTGCAACTGGATGCAGCTTAGATCAGAAAGATACTCCAGACATTGAAGTGAGTTCAATCCGGTTTATTAAACTAATAGCACAGTTAGCACAGTTCCCTGTGAGTTCGACTCTCTGCTAACTTAAGACCATAAGACATAGGAGTGGAAGTAAGGCCATTCGGCCCATCGAGTCCACTCCACCATTCAATCATGGCTGATTTCAACTCCATTTACCGCTCTCTCTCCATAGCCCTTAATTCCTTGAGAAATCAAGAATTTATCAACTTCTGTCCTAAAGACACTCAACGTCCTGGACTCCACCGCCCTCTGTGGCAATGAATTCCACAGACCCACCACTCTCTGGCTGAAGAAATTTCTCCTCATCTCTGTTCTAAAGTGACTCCCTTTTATTCTAAGGCTGTGCCCCCAGGTCCTAGTCTCCCCTGCTAATGGAAACAACTTCCCTACATCCACCCTATCTAAGCCATTCATTATCTTGTAAGTTTCTATTAGATCTCCCCTCAACCTCCTAAACTCCAATGAATATAATCCCAGAATTCTCAGACGTTCATCGTATGTTAGGCCTACCATTCCTGGGATCATCCGTGTGAATCTCCGCTGGACCCGCTCCAGTGCCAGTATGTCCTTCCTGAGGTGTGGGGCCCAAAATTGCTCACAGTATTCTAAATGGGGCCTAACTAATGCTTTATAAAGCTTTAGAAGTACATCCCTGCTTTTATATTCCAAGCCTCTTGAGATGAATGACAACATTGCATTTGCTTTCTTAATTACGGACTCAACCTGCAAGTTTACCTTTAGAGAATCCTGGACTAGGACTCCCAAGTCCCTTTGCACTTCAGCATTATGAATTTTGTCACCGTTTAGAAAGTAGTCCATGCCTCTATTCTTTTTTCCAAAGTGCAAGACCTCGCACTTGCCCACGTTGAATTTCATCAGCCATTTCTTGGACCACTCTCCTAAACTGTCTAAATCTTTCTGCAGCCTCCCCACCTCCTCCATACTACCTGCCCCTCCACCTATCTTTGTATCATCGGCAAACTTAGCCAGAATGCCCCCATTCCCGTCATCTAGATCGTTAATATATAAAGAGAACAGCTGAGGCCCCAACACTGAACCCTGCGAGACACCACTCGTCACCGGTTGCCATTCCGAAAAAGAACCTTTTATCCCAACTCTCTGCCTTCTGCCTGACAGCCAATCGTCAATCCATGTTAGTACCTTGCCTCGAATACCATGGGCCCTTATTTTACTCAGCAGTCTCCCGTGAGGCACCTTATCAAAGGCCTTTTGGAAGTCAAGATAGATAACATCCATTGGCTCTCCTTGGTCTAACCTATTTGTTATCTCTTCAAAGAACTCTAACAGGTTTGTCAGGCACGACCTCCCCTTACTAAATCCATGCTGACTTGTCCTAATCCGACCCTGCACTTCCAAGAATTTAGAAATCTCATCCTTAACAATGGATTCTAGAATCCTGCCAACAACCGAGGTTAGGCTAATTGGCCTATAATTTTCTATCTTTTTCCTTGTTCCCTTCTTGAACAGGGGGGTTATAACAGCGATTTTCCAATCCTCTGGGACTAAGTGTGGGTACTCTGTCTGACTGAACCAGACTAGCTCTTAGCCACGTGGTGGAGGTGTGAAATTGTAACAACACCCTTGACTGACTCTCTAGATGTTCATCAGTGGAAAGAGGTGGAGTGTGGTAAGATTCTTGGCAGTGTGGATGAGCCGGGAGATCTCGGTGTCCATGTACATAGATCCCTGAAAGTTGCCACTCCGGTTGAGAGGGTTGTTAAGAAGGCGTACAGTGTGTTAGCTTTTATTGGTAGAGGGATTGCGTTTCGGAGCCAGCCTCCCCAAACAGGCACTGGAATGTGGCGACTAGGGGCTTTTCACAGTAACTTCATTGAAGCCTACTTGTGACAATAAGCGATTTTCATTTTCATGAGGTCATGTTGCAGCTGTACAAAACTCTGGTGCGGCCGCATTTGGAGTATTGCGTGCAATTCTGGTCGCCGCATTATCGGAAGGATGTGGAAGCATTGGAAAGGGTGCAGAGGAGATTTACCAGAATGTTGCCTGGTATGGAGGGAAGATCTTATGAGGAAAGGCTGATGGACTTGAGGCTGTTTTCGTTAGAGAGAAGAAGGTTAAGAGGTGACTTAATTGAGGCATACAAGATGATCAGAGGATCGGATAGGGTGGACAGTGAAAGCTTTTTTCCTCGGATGGTGATGTCTAGCACGAGGGGACATAGCTTTAAATTGAGGGGAGATAGATATAAGACAGATGTCAGAGGTAGGTTCTTCACTCAGAGAGTAGTAAGGGCGTGGAATGCCCTGCCTGCAACAGTAGTGGACTCACCAACACTAAGGGCATTCAAATGGTCATTGGATAGACATATGGACGATAAGGGAATAGTGTAGATGGGCTTTAGAGTGGTTTTACAGGTCGGCGCAACATCGAGGGCCGAAGGGCCTGTACTGCGCTGTAATGTTCTATGTTCTATGTTCATGTCTTTTATAGTCAGATACCACCCTGAGTGTCCTGCCTGCTTATTGGTCATGTCCTGTTCTCTGTGTCCATTAGCTGCTTGCCTGTATATCATTGTGTGTGTCTGCATATCATGACATCTCCCCTTTTTTAATGTTTGGATGACAAATGTGAACGTATTTACAATAATAGGCCAATATTAATATATATACATGCAGTGGATGTGAACATATGTACATGTGAAAACAGCTGTCTCATGCGAGAACACAGAACATAGCAAACAGAACAAATGTTCATAAGTCCCGTCTCTGTGGCTTGCGTCTGATCCTGGTCGACCGCCGGAGAGGTGGTGGTGGGGATGACAGCGCCTTGATGATGGGCGGGATTGAAGCCTGACTGGTGGCCCCGTGAGTTGAAGTATCAGGAGGTGGCAAAACAACAAAAGGAAACGGAGAAGAATGTAGTTGCGGGCAGGCAACTTTACGCAGTGTCCATCTATTTCATCGCACAACAGAACCATCAGCCAGACGCACAACATACGAATGGGGGGCAACCTGTCGAACAACGACAGCTGGAGTTGACCAGCCTCCATCAGGGATCATGACCCAAACAGTGTCTGATGGGGATAACACGGGCAAATCGGTGGCATGAGCATCATAGCCCTGTTTTTGCCGGTCTTGGAGTTGCTGCACCTTCTGCAGCACCGGGAGGTGATCCAGGTTGGGCACGTGAATGGCTGGAATTGTCGTTTGCAGGTCCCTGTTCATCAGGAGTTGAGCCGGTGACATGCCAGTGGACAGTGGGGTTGCCCTGTATGCAAACAGTGCAAGGTGAATGTCAGACGCAGAATCCGCGGCCTTGCAGATGAGCTGCTTCACTATGTGCACCCCTTCTCAACTTTTCCGTTTGACTGCGGATAATGTGGGCTGGAAGTGATGTGTTTGAACTGATACGACTGGGCAAACAGAGACCATTCATGGCTGCTGAAGCACGGGCCATTGTCACTAATGACAGTGAGTGGGATACCAAGCCTGGAGAACGTTTCCTTACAGATCTTGATGACGGTCCGAGATGTGAGGTCTGAAGAGTTTCACGATTCAGGGTTATTGGAAAAGTAATCAATGATTAACACGTAATCATGACCATTTGCATGTAAGAGGTCGATGACAACCTTGGACCACGGAGAGGTTTCGATTTCATGCTGCTGAAGTGTCTCCTTACTCTGCGCTGGCTTGAAGCGTTGACAGGTCGCACAATTAAGGACCATGTTCGCGATGTCCTTTCATAGAATTTACAGTGCAGAAGGAGGCCATTCGGCCCATCGAATCTGCACTGGCTCTTAGAAAGAGCACCCTACCCAAGGTCAACACCTCCACCCTATCCCCATAACCCAGTAACCCCACCCAACATTAAGGGCAATTTTGGACACTAAGGGCAATTTATCATGGCCAATCCACCTAACTTGCACATCTTTGGACTGTGGGAGGAAACCGGAGCACCCGGAGGAAACCCACGCACACACGGGGAGGATGCGCAGACTCCGCACAGACAGTGACCCAAGCCGGAATCGAACCTGGAACCCTGGAGCTGTGAAGCAATTGTGCTATCCACAAGGCTACCGTGCTGCCTCCTGGCTGATCCTGGGCCAGTAGACAGCCTGCCTAACTCTGCGTCTGCACTTTTCCACACCCAGGTGGCTCTCATGGATTTGACGGAGCACCAAGCTCTGGAGACTGTGTGGAATTACAATCCAGTCCAGTTTGAGGAGGATACCATCAACCACCGTCAGGTCGTCCTTTACATTGAAAAATTGAGGGCACTGCCCTTTTTGCCAGCCATTGGCTAGGTGTTGCATAACACGCTGCAAGAGGGGGTCTTTGGCTGTCTCCTCACGGATACGTATCACCTTCTCATCAGATGCCGGGAGGGTGCTAGCACACAGCTGCACCTGTGACTCAACCTGTGACTCAATTTGCCGGATGACGTTCAGTAGTTCACTAGGCACGGTGATTACATTACATACATAGATTACATAGAACATACAGTGCAGAAGGAGGCCATTCGGCCCATCGAGTCTGCACCGACCCACATTAATCCCTCACTTCCACCTTATCCCCGCAACCCAATAACCCCTCCCAACCCTTATGGACACTACGGGTAATTTATCATGGCCAATCCACCTAACCTGCACGTCTTTGGACTGTGGGAGGAAACCGGAGCACCCGGAGGAAACCCACGCGGACACGGGGAGAACGTGCAAACTCCGCACAGACAGTGACCCAGCGGGGAATCGAACCTGGGACCCTGGCGCTGTGAAGCCACAGTGCTAATCACTTGTGCTACCGTGGAGCGGGACAGTGTATCAGCAATGATGAGCTCCTTGCCAGGCACGTAGACCAGGTCAAAGTCGTACCTTCTGAGTTTGAGGAGGATGCACTGCAACCGAGGTGTCATGTCGTTCAGGTCCTTGTGGATAATGTGGACCAGCGGCCTGTGATCCGTCTCGACTGTGAATGTCGGCAGGCCGTCGACATAGTCGTGAAACTTGAGAGTGGCAGTGAGAAGGCCCAGGCATTCCTTCTCGATTTGTACATACCTTTGTTTGGTGGGCGTCATTGCCCTTGATGCGTAGGCAAGAAGTGTCATCGTGTTGCAGCAGGACTGCACCGATGCCATCCTGGTTCACACCTGTCGAGATTTTTGTTTCCCTGCCTGGGCCAAAAAATGCCAATACGGTGCAGTGGTGAGCTTGGCTTTCAGCTCCAACCACTCTGCCTGATGGGCCGCCTTCCACTCGAAGGCAGTGGACTTCTTCACTAGGTTTCGTAGAGCCATGGTGTGTGAGGGCATGTTTGGGGTGAACGTGCCCAGAAAATTGACCATGTCCAGGAAGTGCAATACCGCCTTCTTGCCTTCCGGCTGCGATAGCCTTGACCTTGTCTGTGTCCGGGGCACACGCCCTGCTGAGAGATCTGGTCTCCCAGGAACTTGAGTGTCGACATGCCAAAGCAACATTTGGCCCTGTTCAGCTTCAAGCCATTGGTGTAGACATGGCGGGAAACCTGCTGGAGATGGGAAACATGCTGTTAGGGGTCGTGGACCATATGATAACGTCGTCCACGTACACACGAACCCCTTCGATGCCCTCCATCATCTGCTCCATGATGCGCTGAAATACCGCTGATGCCGAGACGATGCCGAACGGCATATGGTTATACCAGTACCTGCCAAACGGTGTGTTGAAGGTGCAGAGCCTTCTGCTGGACTCATCCAGCTGGATTTGCCACAATCCATGTGATGCATCTAACTTCGTGAAAAACCGTGCATGTGCCATCTCACTGGTGAGTTCCTCCCGCTTCGGGATGGAGTAGTGGTCACACATTATATTCTGCTTGAGATCCTTGGGATCAATGCAGATGCGCAGGTCTCCAGAGGGTTTTTTAACCACCATCATCGAGCTGACCCAGTCAGTCGGTTCGGTTACCCTGGAAACGATCCCCTGCTGCTGCAGCTACTTGAGCTGTTCGTTCAGGCGCTCCTTCAGCGGAGCCGGGACCCGGCGTGGTGCATGGACCACTGGCTTGGCATCAGGTCGCAATAGGATCTTGTACCGATATGGCAAAGTGCCCATCCTGTCAAACACATCTGGAGACTGAGTGAGGATGTCGTCAATGCCAGCTTGAAGATCCACGTTGGAGGACGTCGTTGAATAAACCCGCTGCACCAGGTTTAGCTTTTTGCAGGCATGCGGGAATGCCCTGTCCGCTTGACAATTTCAAACTTTAGCTGTGCACGGGTACTCCGGTTGGAGACGGGGAGATGGCAGGACCCCAGTGTCGTGATGGCATTACCGTTCTAGTCCAGGAGCCTGCATGTTGCTGGAAGGACCTTGGGCGGTTTCTTGATGCGTTTGAAGTCTGCCTGTGAGAGGAGGTTGGCAGAAGCACCTGTGTCCAGCTTGAACTGGATGGAGCAGCGGGTGACCTGCATCACCGCACGCCATTCGTCCACAGAATCCACAGCGAGGATGGACTGAATGCGAGAAGAGTTAGGTGTGGCGTGTTCATGCGTGGTAATGATGCCCACTCGGTCTTGTCTTGTCTTGGCCTTCGGTGAAGTTAAACGAGTTGAAGAGTTCGATGGCTTGATCACCCGCTGTTGAGAGGAGAAGCGTGATCTTTCTTGCATCGATGCACCCTCGAGGTCTGAAGCTGCGATGTACAGCAGAAACGTTTGCTTGAATGTCCGCCAGTTGGCACAGAGATTGCTGGAGGTCCCGAGCTGGTGAGGAGCCTGAATCTTCTCCATGGTGCTGGGATTTGCTGGTCGTCACAGAACAGATTGAGGTAAGCCACCTTAAATTAGTCGTCACCTGGTATCATATCGTGTTAGGTACACTGGTCTAACATTGGCTGCAACTGGATGCAGCTTAGATCAGAAAGATACTCCAGACCTTGTAGCTTTTTGCAGGCATACGGGGATGCCTTCAATCAGGTTTATTGAACTAATAGCACAGTTAGCACAGTTCTTTGTAAGTTGGACTCTTTGCTAAGTTAAGTATGGTTACACTGTCTGACTGAACCAGACTAGCTCTTAGCCACGTGGTGGAGGTGTGAGATTGTACCAATACCCTTGACTGACTCTCTAGATGTTCATCAGTGGGAAGAGGCGGAGTGTGACTGCCTTGTGTCTTTTATAGTTAGATCCCACCCCTGCCTGCTTATTGGTCATGTCCTGTACTCTGTGTCCATTAGCTGCTTATCTTTATATCATTCTGTGTGTGTCCGTATATCATGACAGTGGAGAAACTCGGCAAGAGATGGAAACTGTTCATTGACTTCTTCAAGGACAGTTAAGTCGGCAGCGGGATGGTTTGGTGTTAATAAGAAAAAGGGGGAGGCTGAGAGGATGGGGATATGGTAGGGTATGCGGGCTGCGGTTGTTGGTTACGTATTGAGTTATGACTTCCGTTTGTGACAATGGAGTGAATGGTCACATACAGGGCTGCTCCTGCTTAAAGTCACAGAAAAGAGCTCTTTTTACACAGAACTGGATGGAATTTTGATGAAAAGGCGTAGGTGGATGTTAGAGGAATAGTTTACCCCGGGAGTGGTATGTCTTCTGATCACCAGACCTGGCAGGAAACAGAAAGAGATTTGGCTGGAAAGTTGAAACAATCTTATGCTGCAGCAAAAACCTCTTCCAAGATGCAGACGGGGGAGGGGCAAGCTGGAAAGCCCCAGATACAGGAACCAGGAGGAATTCCATAAACAGAGGAAAGAGATGCATCAGGATCATGCAGAGACCATTGCAGAAGCTGTGGCAACCCTGAAGAGGTCTCTGGAATCGGTGGAGAGGTGTTTGGAGGTGCAGGGGTCACAGATTTGGGAGATTGAAAAGAGTGATCTTGGACCACAGCGATCGTGTGGTGGCTCTGGAGGCGGAGGTGGGGCTCCTGGGAGACCTCTGTAAAACGTTGAGGGCAAAGGTGGAGGAGCAGGAGAATACCTCAAGAAGACAGAACCTGCAAATAGTGGGCCTGCCTGAAGGAGTGGAAGGTGTGAGTGTCACGAGGTATGTCTCGAAGATGCTGGCAGGGCTGGTGGCAGAAGAGGTGCTAGATAAGGCACCTGAAGTGGACCGAGCGCAGAAGTCCCTGAGGTGGAAGCTTAGAGCTGGGGAGCCTCCGCGGGCTGTGATCGTGAGACTTTGTAAATTTGTGGAGGAACAGAAAATTCTACGGTGGGCCAGGGGGAAGCGTAGCTGCGACTGAGGGAAATACATCCAAATTTATGAGGACATCGAAGCCGAGTTGGCAAAACGGCAGGCAGGTTTCAACAAGGCCAAGGCGCTGCTGTACCAGCGGCAGATCAGGTTTGGGGTGCTCTACCCGGTGAACTTATGGGCGACATTCGGAGGCCGGGAGTATTATTTCGAGACACCAGAAGCAGCCGAAGACTTCATTAAGGAGCATAAACTGGGGGAGAACTGAGCGGACAATGCTTGGGAACCGGGGTGCTGGCTCTTTGTAATGGTCGGGAGCCTGTTTGAAGTGGGTGTAAGGATTGGGGGATTTTTGCCTTTTTTGGGGGGGTGGTTCTGTTCAATGTTGAGATTGTAAGGAGTTGTTGGGGTGAAACGTTTATGGGACTGTGTTTAACATTTGTTTGTTTGATTTTGGAGATGGCTGCCTGGAGTTCAGGAGAAGTCCTTGTTGGGGTGGGAGAGGGTAAGGTCAGCAGGGAGCCTTCTTCTTTGAGCTGAGGAGTGGGGGGGGGGGGGGGGGGGAAGAGGGAAGAGGAGGTCATTAGGAGGTGCCTTTGGGCAGGGGCAGCCGCGCTAGCAGGTTATGCTGGTGAATGGAAATGAGGTGGTGCGGGAGAAAGCCAAGAGAGGTGGCTGGGGGGACAGGGGAAGTGGGAGGTGGGGTGGGAAGAAGGGGAAGGAGAAAGGGGGGGGGTGGTTTCTGTGATACAGCAGGGGGTGAGAGATGACATGGTCAAGGGCAGAGAAATGGGCCTTCTGGGATGGGCTAGGTATAGGGTGGAATTAAGGGGGTGGGAGTTAAGTGGGGAAGATGACGGACAGTAGAGGGAATTGGAGGCGCAAGCCTCCGGTAAGGTTGGTAATGTGCAACGTCCGGGGACTGAATGGGCCGGTTAAAAGATCACGGGTGTTTGTACCTCAGGAGCTTGAAAGCAGAGGTTGTCTTTCTGCAGGAGACACACCTCCCTGTGAAAGGGCCAGGTTAGGTTAAGGAAGGGGGGAGTTGGGCAGGTTTTTCACTCGGGGTTTGATTTGAAATCGAGGGGTGTGCCGATTTTAATGAGAAAAAAATGGGATTTGTGAGTGTGAAGGACGTTAGGGATCCGGGTGGAAGATACGTGATTGTGAGTGGAATATTCGAAGGGTCATAGGCAGTGTTGGTAAATGTGTATGCCTCAAATTGGGATGATGTGGGTTTTATGAGTTGGTTGATGGGAGCAATCCCGGATTTGGCCACGCACCAGTTGATCATGGGAGGAGATTTTAACTGTGTCCTGGAGCTGAGGGTGGATCGGTCGATCCCCAAGTCGATGGGTAGGGTACGAATGGTGAGGGAGCTGGGGGGGGGTTTATGGAGAGGATGGGTATGGTGGACCCATGGCGTTTTCAGAACCCAGGGGGAAGGGAGTATTACTTATTGAGTTACGATGTGAACTCCTGTTTGTTATCTTTTGGTTATCTTTTTGATCTTAGTTGTGGTTGTGTTTGATGTTTATTTATAAATACCTTAATAAAAATATTTTTTTTAAAAAGAGCATTACTGAACCAGATGGGAGTTGAAACATCTCCGTCCCAGGACATCACTGCAGGGTAGTGATGATCCTAGGCCCAACTATCTTCAGCTGCTTCATCAGTGACCAGATGTGGAGATGTTCACTGATGATTGCACAATGTTCAGTACCATGACTCCTCAGATACTGAAGTAGTTCATGTCCAAATACAGCAAGACCTGGACAATATCCGGGCTCGGGCTGACAAGTGGCAAATAACATTTGTGCGACACACAAGTGCCAGGAACTGACAATCTCCTCTAACCACCGTCCCTTGACATTCAATGGCATTACCATCGCTGGAACCCCCATTGTCAACATCCTGGAGTTTATCATTGACCAGAAACTTCAATGGCTAGCCATTTCAATACTTTGGTTACAAGAGCAGGTCAGAGGCACGGAACTCTGTGGTGAGTAACTCACTTCCTGACTACCTAAAGCCTGTCCACCATTTACAAGTCACACGTCTGGAGTGTAATGGAATACTCTCCACTTGCCTGGCTCAGGAAGCTCAACACCTTCCAGGACAAAGATACAATATACAAAGCCGGAATTCATCAAGGCTCTTTAGGCACCTTCCACATCCATGACACTACCATCTAGAAGGACAATTAAGGATGGGCAATAATTCCCACATCAATTAAATGAATTTTAAAAAGGCTCAAAGAAATAACTAGTACAGGACAGACCACCAGCTCGTAGAAATAAAGGGCATGATCTACCAGCTGCATTGCCCCGAATGGCAGCGCGGCATGGCTGATAGATGCAGGGAGATCCCATTTCCAGGATCTACCCGGTTCATCACACCTTACGAAATATAATGCGATTTGCGAGCCATCACCATCTGAATCCTGCCCATTGTGGGCGGGATCAGTACCTGACAAATCTGAATAATGCAGCGAGACAGCTAGTCTCACTCCAATATGCACTCACCCTGGGATCTAATTCGCTCGCCTTGGAGACCTTGGGCGAACGCCATTCAGTACTACAAAGTTCCCATGACGAATGCCGGGAAACACCTGGCTAAATGCAGGAATCTGTTGCAATTTGGTTAGATCATGCCCAAAATGTAATAATGAGTGTACGGAGAGAGGAGACAGTCTTCATCGGGGGCAGTCCTCGTCAGGAGAGAGTCCTCGTCAGGCAGTTTCTTTGTTCAGATGGAAGATGGACCAGGGAAGATGAAGGGAAGAGTTCACTAACACTTTGACCAGGGACTATAATTCTACCATCACAAAGTACTGAGATCATCACACTCGGTGCCAACTCTATGTTACTGAGATCCACTGTCGCGGTTAGTGTACTTTTCCTGTCTGTTTATTTGATGTATCATATTTAATTTCATAGAATTTACAGTGCAGAAGGAGGCCATTCGGCCCATCGAGTCTGCACCGGCTCTTGGAAAGAGCACCCTACCCAAACTCAACACCTCCACCCTATCCCCATAACCCAGCAGCCCCACCCAACACTAAGGGCAATTTTGGACATTAAGGGCAATTAATCATGGCCAATCCACCTAACCTGCACATCTTTGGACTGTGGGAGGAAACCGGAGCATCCGGAGGAAACCCACGCACACACGGGGAGGATGTGCAGACTCCACACAGACAGTGACCCAAGCCGGAATCGAACCTGGGACCCTGGAGCTGTGAAGCAATTGTGCTATCCACAAGGCTGCCGTGCTGCCCTTACTTTTTGAATTTGTTACTTCTTGATAAACTACCTTAAAATTACTTACAAATACTGTATATCTTAATTATCTGTGTCTTCCAGTTCCACAATCTGCAGTGTATATGTAGCGATAGACAAGGTATTATAATTGTGTAGGTTAGGTGGGTCAGAGACAGGTCCAATCAGTCATTATTTGTTAATTTGAGGCAGCAGATAAACAGATTACGATTCAGGGAACCAGCAGAATAGACCTGTGGTGATCTGTATATCTGTGTATATTAAGCAAGGGTTCAATGTAGATGCAATGCAACTGCACAATCACTAGAGGGAGCACTGGAGGTATAAAAACACACGAACAGGAAGTCGGGACACACACGAACAGGAACAGGAGCTGATAGCAAGACACAGACAGGCAGCATAGGTGTAACAAGTTAAGCACTGAAGAGAGAACAAACTCACAATAAAGCATCTACTTAAACAATAAAGCATCTAAAACACTACGAGTGTTATTAAGACACAAGGAACAACACAAGACCCAGGGTAGGAAATGTGTTTCATTCAGGGAACTATTGAGGAGCAGGTGAATTCTCATAAAGCAGGAGAATAGTTATCAGTACCATCTCGATTCCTTTCTGTGGTTTTCTTGTCAGCTGCAGTCTCGTTACCAAGTTCATTGGCTGCATCTAGGGAAGAAAAAAGTGGATGAAACTTTCATTTATTCTCCGCCAATTGTATTAACGTGTTAGCAACAAAGGCACCGATTTTACCTCTGAGCTGATTTTCGGCAGGTGAAGTTAATCTCTCCTATCATAATAGTTTCAAGCAGTATAAGACCTTCGGCCTATCTAACCCACAGTATTCCCTTCTTAACAGGCTGAGACCTATGAACTGTTGGGTTCAGTGACTTCTCCACTAAAACGTCAAGTTCTCCTCACTGCTCTTCAAGAATAATTATAACCAGCACGTATCCCAAAGCAAACCTTCAAACAACCAAATTTCATCATCTTGCACTTTCCTGCTGTGATGAATATAGGAAACTGTTATATAAATTGTATCATGTACACAGCTATTGCAGTATTTTTTTAAAATCCTGGTTTAACATACAGGCAGGTAATGCATATGCATGCAAAAGATGCAAGTAAGATGTCATAAAAGTAAGGTAATCATTGGTTCTAACCATTCACATGTTTATCTGAATAGGGCTAATGGAATTTTGTTAATAAAAGAAGGTTCCCTTGGGATGGATAATTAAAGGATTTTATTTAGACTTAGGTAAGCATGGTCATGGGATCTGAGTGGGATAGAGATGATGTAATTAATGGGAAGAGTCAGGTCTGTCACAATCAGTATGGCTTTTCGTCTGCCAAAAACATGATTTGGAGGCTGCTTCTGAAAGTCTCTCTCTCTCTCTCTCCATGAAACCCCGATAAGAAATCTATACACAGCGAACAACAAGTAACCCTGTGTTTGCTAACTTTAATTACAAGTGGTTTTTGACCTGTAATCAGATTTTCTTTATTGGAGATATAGGTTGAGACCACAACGCGGCCAGAAAATCTCATGAGAACCCTCCTGACAGCCTCCACACCTCGCAAGATTCATCGAAGACCTGCGAGACGTCGAAGTCGGAACGTCCGGTGGTACTGCCAAGGGCCGGGGTGAGGAGGATCGTGCCCATGAAATGAGGGTGGAAGGGGATTTGAAGGGTGGAGGAGTGCAGAGCAGCTAAGTAGGAGCCTCTAGGAGGTTGGGAGTGATGGGTTGGGGTCCTAGAAGGGAGGGGGTGCTGTAAGGAGGCTTGGGCAGCCTGAAGAGTGGACCCCATACTGGGGTGTCCTCACTTGGGGGATGTGTGGTAGTGTCTATATGTGTGGGGGTGACATTGCCCGTGTGTGGGGAACCCACAAGCTGACTGAGAGATTGGGGTGCCATTTCAAAATGACGGCCTGATCTCTGAGTTCAGCTCCCCAGTCCTCATAGAATCATCAGTTGGAAGTTAAAGGGCGCGGTTCTCCCAAAATATTTCTACGTTAATTTGTGGCGGTTTTTCAGAGAGTTTCCCGCCGGCTCTGTCGGCGAGTACCCCACTGCTATTCAATGACACTCAGTCAGTTTTTTGGACCCTGAGGAGTTTCTCACCGGTCTCTCACTCCCGCCCTTCCAGGACCCCCACACATAACCCCAACCTCCTGGAGGCCTCTACTTTCCTGCCCTCAACACCCCCATTCGTAAAATCCCCCCCTCCAACCTTGAGCATGGCCCTCCTCGGCCCTGAACCTTGCCAGTGCCATCCTGTCACCCAGGCAGTGCTCCAACCAACTTGGCAGTGCCACTCAGGCACCTTGGCAGGGGGCCACCCTGCACTGACCCTGACCTCCGAGGTGCCTCCCATGGCCTGGGAGACCACTCCCCACACGCCCCTGGCTGACGTTCTGCCTGGTCTACATTCTTGGGCGCTGATCGGTGCCCAGCTGCGGCATCTCTGGGGAGGCCACAGAATCGAGGGAGACCGGTGTATTCTGGGTAGGGAGGCCATAAGTAGATTTACGACCTACTTTCTCGAGCATTGTTTGGTCACGCAACTTTTGGGCGGAGTTACGAATCCGATGCTACGCAGGACTTGGGTGAATCTCGCGAGGCGTGTAGGTTTCCAGGAACCCCGCGAGAGGACTCCCCCAGGATTCTCCGGCCGCTTTGTGCTCTCCCTCGAGCAGTATGCGGCCAGAGAATCACGCCAAAAGTGTTTCCCTTTATAAGGAAGAATTGTTTTACTGTTAATTGCAAAATATTTTCTGTGATGTTAATGGGGTTAATCCTGTGTTAAGAATATAAAAGAGCCCTATTTGTCAATGGAATCACGCATAGGGGTGAAATATCACTGTCAGGGTTTCTCATCCAATTTCCTAACATACATTGCGGTCTGATCTACTATCCTGACATAAAGTGCATCTCCCTCCACTTACGAATTGAGCGTTTCCAAATCATTTTGAATTTGTCAGTACTGATATTAATTTTTCCACAATGTGGCACTGTTTGCAAATTTGGATAATTTGAACATAATTCCATCCTCAAATGTTAAAATTACAAACAGCATCAATACTGTGGAACTCTGTTGGATATATACCCATACAGTATATATACCCACCAGTGGCCCTGACTTCAGTCGTAATGAAGTGCTTCGAGAGGTTGATCATGAAGCGCATCACCTCCATACTCCCAGAACGCCTTGATCCACTGCAATTCGCATACCGCTGCAACCGGTCCACATCAGACACCATTTCCCTGGCCCTACACTCATCCCTAGAGCATCTCGAAAACAAGGACTCCTACAGTAGACTCCTATTTATTGACTACAGCTCCGCTTTCAACACCATAATCCCAGCCAAGCTCATATCAAAGCTCCAAAACCTAGGACTTGGCTCCCCACTCTGCAACTGGATCCTCGATTTTCTGACCAACAGACCACAATCAGTAAGAATGAACAACAACACCTCCTCCACAATAGTCCTCAACACCGGCGCCCCGCAAGGCTGCGTACTTAGCCCCCTACTCTACTCCCTATACACACACGACTGCGTGGCAAAACTTGGTTCCAACTCCATCTACAAGTTTGCTGACGATACGACCATAGTGGGCCGGATCTCGAATAACGATGAGTCCGAATACAGGAGGGAGATAGAGAACCTAGTGGAGTGGTGTAGCGACAACAATCTCTCCCTCAATGCCAGCAAAACTAAAGATCTGGTAATTGACTTCAGGAAGCAAAGTACTGTACTTTGATCCTGTCAGCATCAACAGGACCGAGGTGGAGATGGTTAGCAGTTTCAAATTCCTAGGGGTGCACATCTCCAAAAATCTGTCCTGGTCCACCCACGTCGACGCTACCACCAAGAAAGCATAACAGCGCCTATACTTCCTCAGGAAACTAAGGAAATTCGGCATGTCCACATTAACCCTTACCAACTTTTACAGATGTCACATAGAAAGCATCCTATCAGGCTGCATCACAGCTTGGTATGGCAACTGCTCGGCCCAGGACCGCAAGAAACTTCAGAGAGTCGTGAACACCGCCCAGTCCATCACACGAACCTGCCTCCCATCCATTGACTCCATCTACACCTCCCGCTGCCTGGGGAAAGCGGGCAGTATAATCAAAGACCCCTCCCACCCGGCTTACTCACTCTTCCAACTTCTTCCATCGGGCAGGAGATACAGAAGTCTGAGAACACGCACGAACAGACTGAAAAACAGCTTCTTCCCCACTGTCACCAGACTCCTAAATGACCCTCTTATGGACTGATTTCATGAACACTACACCCTGTATGCTTCATCCGATGCCAGTGCTTTTGTAGTTACATTGTATATGTTGTGTTGCCCTGTTATGTATTTTCTTTTATTCACTTTTCTTCTCATGTACTTAATGATCTGTTGAGCTGCTCGCAGAAAAATACTTTTCACTGTACCTCGGTACACGTGACAATAAACAAATCCAATCCAATCCAATCCAACTTGTTGTATTTTTACCAAACCACCATTTTGCCAATCCACTTTGCCATTTTCCATCAAACTTTATGTAGGGGATTCTCCATTCATCTCTGCTTGGAAATCCCGATTGGAGCAGAGAATTACGAGACTCCGCTGCCTTCAGCCTCAGCGACATTCCCGCCCACGCTGGTGGGAAGATTCAAATCGCTGATTTAAATAGATTAACCTCCCAAACAAACCTGTTGGACTTTAACCTGGTGTTGTAAGACATCTTGCCAAGAAAGGTCAGGGAGACTTCTGCACATGTCACTGCCGAGGAGTAGCTGTCCCAGTAATTATACACTTTCTGTTTAACTGAGAAATTATTCCCGGAAACAAACTCCTCACTCCTGTCATGTGAGAGTACCTTTAAGAAATGGATGTTTATCAAATAGCTGCAGTGATGTCAGAGTGTGGGTCCTTCTGGGCTGGCTGCCTTTCACTTTCGTTTTTGAGCAAGCAGCTACAGTGTTTTAGTTTCGTTTTCAGAGCTGGATAGCTGCAGGCAAAGCAAGCAGCTGCATAAGGATCTGTCTCTGCAATCTAAAGACTGTCTCCAGATCATTTGAGGATTTAAAAGTGATAACACCTGGACCAGAGGGGTACCAATATCCTGAGGGGGAAATTTGCTAATGCTCTTCGGGAGGGTTTAAACTAGTTCAGCAGGGGCTTGGGAATCTGAATTGTAGCTCCAGTGTACAGGAGGTTGAGAGTAGTGAGATCATGAGTAAGGTTTCAAAGTTGCAGGAGTGTACCGGCAGGCAGGAAGCTGGTTTAAAGTGTGTCTACTTCAATGCCAGGAGCATCCGGAAGAAGTTGGGTGAACTTGCGGCATGGGTTGGTACCTGGGACTTCGATGTGGCCATTTCAGAGACATGGATAGTGCAGGGACAGGAATGGTTGTTGCAGGTGCCGGGGTTTAGATATTTCAGTAAGCTCAGGGAAGGGGAGGGGTGGTATTGTTCGTCAAGGACAGTATTACGATGGCAGAAAGGAAGTTTGATGAGGACTCGTCTACTGAGGAAAGGAGAGGTCACCCTGTTAGGAGTTTTCTATAGGCCTCCGAAAAGTTCCAGAGATGTAGAGGGAAGGATTGCAAATATGATTCTGGATAGGAGCGAAAGTAACAGGGTAGTTGTTATGGGGGACTTTAACTTTCCAAATATTGACTGGAAACGCTACAGTTCGAGTACTTTATAAGGGTCTGTTTTTGTCCAATGTGTGCAGGAGGGTTTCCTGACACAGTATGTAGATAGGCCAACGAGAGGCAAGGCCATATTGGATTTGGTGCTGGGTAATGAACCAGGACAGGTGTTAGATTTGTAGGTAGGTGAGCACTTTGGTGATAGTGACCACAATTCAATTACGTTTACTTTAGTGATGGAAAGGGATAGGTATATACCGCAGGGCAAGAGTTATATCTGGGGAAAGGCAATTACGATGCGATTGGGCAAGACTTAGGATGCACCGGATGGGGAGGGAAACTGCAGGGGATGGGCACAATTGAAATGTGGAGCTTGTTCAAGGAACAGCTACTGCGTGTCCTTGATAAGTATGTACCTGTCAGGCAAGGAGGAAGTGGTCGAGCGAGGGAACCGTGGTTTACTAAAGTAGTTGAATCACTTGTCAAGAGGAAGAAGGAGGCTTATATAAAGATGAGACATGAAGGTTCAGTTAGGGCGCTCGAGAGTTACAAGTTAGCTAGGAAGGACCGAAAGAGAGAACTAAGAAGAGCCAGGAGGGACATGAGAAGTCTTTGGCAGGTAGGATCGAGGATAACCCTAAAGCTTTTTATAGATTTGTCAGGAATAAAAGAATGAGTAGGGTAAGAGTAGGGCAAGTCAAGGGCAGTAGTGGGAAGTTGTTCGTCGAGTCCGAGGAGAAAAGGAGAGGTGCTAAATACATATTTTTCGTCAGTATTCACGCAGGAAAAAGACAATGTTGTCGAGGAGAATACAGAGATACAGGCTACTAGACTAGAAAGGCTTGAGGTTCAGAAGGAGGAGGTGTTAGCAATTCTGGAAAGTGTGAAAATAGATAAGTGCCCTGGGCCGGATGGAATTTATCCTGGGATTCTCTGAGAAGCGAGGGAGGAGATTGCTGAGCCTTTGGCTTTGATCTTTATGTCATCATTGTCTACAGGAATAGTACCAGAAGACTGGAGGATAGCAAATGTTGTCCCCTTGTTCAAGAAGGGGAGTAGAGACAACCCCGGTAACTATAGACCAGTGAGCCATACTTCTGTTGTGGGCAAAGTCTTGGAAAGGTTTATAAGAGATAGGATGTATAATCATCTGGAAAGGAATAATTTGATTAGAGATAGTCAACATGGTTTTGTGAAGGGTAGGTCGTGCCTCACAAATCTTATTGAGTTCTTTGAGAAGGTGACCAAACAGGTGGACGAGGGTAAAGCAGTTGATGTGGTGTATATGGATTTCAGTAAAGCGTTTGATAAGGTTCCCAACGGTAGGCTATTGCAGGAAATACAGAGGCATGGGATTCAGGGTGATTTAGCAGTTTGGATCAGAAATTGGCTAGCTGGAAGAAGAGAAAGGCTGGTGGTTGATGGGAAATGTTCAGACTGGAGTCCAGTTACTAGTGGTGTAACACAAGGATCTGTTTTGGGGCCATTGCCATTCGTCATTTTTATAAATGACCTGGAGGAGGGCGTAGAAGGATGGGTGAGTAAATTTGCAGATGACACTAAAGTCGGTGGACTTGTGGACAGTGCGGAAGGCTGTTACAAGTTACAGAGGGACATAAATAAGCTGCAGAGCTGGGCTGAGAGGTGAGAAATTGAGTTTAATACAGAAAAGTGTGAGGTGATTCATTTTGGAAGGAATAACAGGAAGACAGAGTACTGGGCTAATGGTAAGATTCTTGGTAGTGTGGATGAGCAGAGAGATCTCGGTGTCCATGTACATAGATGCCTGAAAGTTGCCACCCAGGTTGAGAGGGTTGTTAAGAAGGCGTACGGTGTGTTCGGTTTAATTGGTAGAGGGATTGAATTTCGGAGCCACGAGGTCATGTTGCAGCTGTACAAAACTCTGGTGCGGCCGCATTTGGAGTATTGCGTGCAATTCTGGTCGCCGCATTATAGGAAGGATGTGGAAGCATTGGAAAGGGTGCAGAAGAGATTTACTAGGATGTTGCCTAGCATGGAAGGAAGATCTTATGAGCGAAGGCTGAGGGACTTGAGGCTGTTTTCATTAGAGAGAAGAAGGTTAACAGGTGACTTAATTGAGGCAGACAAGTTGATCAGAGGATTAGATAGGGTGGACAGTGAGAGCCTTTTTCCTCGGATGGTGATGTCTAGCACGAGGGGACATAGTTTTAAATTGAGGGGAGATAGAATATAGGACAGATGTCAGAGGTAGGTTCTTTATTTAGAGAGTAGTAAGGGCGTGGAATGCCCGGCCTGCAACAGTAGTGGGCTCACCAACATTAAGGGCATTTAAATGGTCATTGGATAAACATATGGATGATAAGGGAATAGTGTAGATGGGCTTTAGAGTGGTTTCACAGGTCGGCGTACCATCGAGGGCTGAAGGGCCTGTACTGCGCTGTAATGTTCTATAACTGCTCTCAGTAGAGAATTTAAATCTGAAGAGGGTATTTGTCTTATGGATGTTGCAATAAGGGTTACTGATAGAATACTGTATTGTTTGGGGAAGTATTTTAGTTGATAGTTAACAAGCTGTTTACTGCATGTCTTTAAAAATGTTAATTGGATTCATAGAATAAAAATTGTTTTTTTGTTTAAAAATATTTTTAGTTCTCTGTTGCATCACACCTATAAAGTGGGCTCTTGTGCTGCCCATAAACAAAAATCTATTCAAAGTTATGGGTCAGGTGAGTTCCATGACACACTTTGGGGTTCTCTAAACCCTGGTCCGTAACATATTGGGGGCTCGAGGGGGATAAAAGTCTATCTATTGGGTTGGCTTTGTGATTTTAAAGACAGTGAGGGGTGAGCATATTGTGGTTGCTTTTCAGGTGTGGTATTCCAGTTTAAGTAGGAAGTGTGTCGTGGACAATGGCTTTTTCAGAGGCTCTAAAGTTTTTGGGGATGGAGACGGTTACACGCAGTACCTTTTGAACAGAGACTAAAAACAGGCTTTTAGATTTGGCAAAAAGATTACCTGACAGAATACAAAAAAAAGAGGTACTTACGGTGCTAGCTGAGCATTTAAAATTGCCTGAGATACAGTCTGACTCATTAGAAATGGCAAAAATTCAGTTACAAATCAAGCAACTTGAACATGAAAAAGAATTAAAGCAGCTTGAATACGCAATGAGAGATAAAGAGAGAGAAAGGGAGATACAGATCAGGGAAAAAGAAAAGGAGAGAGAAGAAAGAAACAAAGAAAGAATAGCCCTAAAAGAACAGAAAGATAAAGAGAGAGGAAAGGGAAAAAGAGAGAGAGTTTGAACTTCAGAAAATGGCCATGCGACATGACGGTCAGTTAAAATTGGCGGATGTAAAGGGAAAGTACAGTTGGAGGATAGTGATGAGGATAAAGAGATAGAGTGTCATAGTCGAAGGCTTGGTGGGGATCTATTTAAATATGTCCACGCATTGCCAAGGTTTGAAGAGAAGGAGGTAGAAGCCTTTTTCATTTCATTTGAGAAGGTGGCTAAACAAATGGAATGGCCACAGGATATGTGGGTATTCCTGATTCACAACAAAGCTGGTAGATAGGGCTAGTGAAGTGTTTGCATCACTATCAGAGGTGGTATCTGGGACGTATGAGGAGGTGAAAAATCTAATCTTCGGTGCATATGAACAGTGCCTGAAGCCTACAGACAAAGGTTTAGAAATTTAAGGAAAGAACCTGGTCAAACATACATGGAGTTTGAAAGGATCAAACAGAGCAATTTTGATAGGTTGATAAGGGCTTTGAAAATAGACCAAACGTATGAAGCTCTCAGAGAAATTATACTTTTGGAGGAGTTTAAAAATTCAATTCCTGATGTAGTGAGAACTCATGTGGAAGAGCAGAGGGTTAAAACTGCGAGGTTAGCAGCAGAAATGGCAGATGATTATGAATTAGTTCATAAATCAAAGCTTGGTTTCCGACATCAGTTTCAGCCTGTGAGGGATAGAAACTGGGGACATGAGAAATACTCAAGTGGGAAAGGTAAAGGTGATCTAATGGGAGATAATAAGGAGAGTGTACCTCAGAGTAAAAAGATTATCAAATCATAAATGCCTTAATAAAATGTTTAAAAATAAAGCCTCAGAGTATTGTGCTGGGTACGGTAAAAATGGAACTTAAGAAAGCAAAGAAAGTATACAATAAAATATTGTCAGGTAAAATCAGAGAAAATCCAATGTTTTACCAGTACATTTAGAGCAAGAAAATAAGTAAGGAAGAGGGAAGACCTATCAGAAATGGACATGTTAACTTGTGGGTTGATTCAGAAGATGTGGGCAGGGTTCACAATGAGTTCTTTGTCTCTGACTTCACTAAGGAGACGGATGATGCAGATATTCTCATTAAAGAGGAGTGTAAAATATTAGATACAATGAGCATAGTGAGAAAGGAAGTACTGGAGGGTCCGGCATCCTTGAAGGCGGATAAATAACCGGAGCCTGATGGATTGTATCCAAGGCTGTTGAAGGTAGCCAGGGAGGAAATAGCAGATGCTTTGAGGATGATTTTCCAATCCTCAGTAGATACAGGTGAGGTACCAGAGGTTTGGAGGACTTCGAACGTTGCACCATGAGTGTGAGGGATATACCAGAAAACTATTGGCCGGTCAGTCTGACTTTGGTGGTGGGAAAACTAATGGAATCAATTCTGAGAGACAGGATAGACTGTCACTTCGAAAAACATAGATAGATCACGGATAGTTAGCATGGTTTTATTATGGGACGATCGTGTCTTACTAACTTAATTATTGATGTGCGGCATGGTAGCACAGTGGTTAGCACTGTTGCTTCACAGCACCAGGGTCCCAGGTTCAATCCCCGCTTGGGTCACTGTCTGTGCTGAATCTGCACAGTCTCCCCATGCCTGCATGGGTTTCCTCCGAGTGCACCGGTTTCCTCCCACAAGACCCGGAAGACGTGCTTATTCGTTGAACTGGACATCCTGAATTCTCCCTCTGTGTACCCGAACAGGTGCCGGAATGTGGCGAGTGGGGGAGTTTTACATTTTAAAGTCATTGCAGTGTTAATGTAAGCCTACTTGTGACAATAATGAAGATTATTGTGATTATTAGAATTTCTTTGAGGACGCAACTAGGGGGATTGACGAGGAGTGCAATGGATGTTCTCTATGTGGATTTCACTCAAGCAGTCAACAAGATCCCACATGGCAGACTAATCAGAAAAGCGAGATCCCATGGAAAATGGGGAGGTTGGCAAGTTAGATACAAAATTGGCTCAGGGACAGGAAACAAATGTCAGTCAGGGTGTTACCAGGGCTGGAGAATAACAACCGTGATGAAATATTGAATAGGCCAGAGTTGTTTTCCTTAGAACAGGAGGTTGAGGAATGATTTAATTGAGCTGCTCAACATTATGAGGGGACTAGATAGGGTAGACAGGACAGCACGGTGGCGCAATGGTTAGCGTTGCTGCCTGACAGCGTTAAAGTCCCATGCTCGATCCCGGCTCTGGGTCACTGTCCATGTGGAGTTTGCACATTCTCCCCGTGTTTGCTTGGGTTTCGCCCCCACAACCCAAAGATATGCAGGGTAGATGGGTTGGCCACGCTAAATTGCCCCTTAATTGGAAAAAAATAATTTGGTAGTCTAAACTTATTTTTAAAAATTGATCGGGAATACATAGATTTAGAACCAAAAGAGAAAATGCTGGAAAATCTCAGTAGGTCTGGCAGCATCTGTAAGGAGAGAAAAAAGCTAACGTTTCGACTCCAGATGACCCTTTGTCAAAGCGAAACGGCAGAGAAAGTGGGAGATATTTATACTGTAGGGTGAGGGAATGAAAGGTGAGGGAATGATCCTGTCCATAAATGATTAAACCTGGTCAGCAGAGCAACTAAATATCAGATGAAAATATTTCTGTCTTTGTCCCATATCTTTGTCATAGCCACAGAAACCAAGGGAAAACAGTGTTAATGGCTGTCCCCAGAAAGAATAAAAGGTCTGAAAGGCCAAACAGCAGAGAAATTAAGATCAGAGGGTAAGCTGTGACAGATGTAGATGTTGGGGGAGGCGGGCATGGGTGGGAAAGAGGTAAAATGAGAAAAGGGGGAAGGAAAGGGGAGAAAAGGTAAGGAAAGGGGGATAAGATTGGGGAAAGAGTGAGGGGAAATAAACACATATAAAGAAAGACAAGAAATAACGAAATGGAATGAAAACAAAGGGATCGAAGTGGGGAAGAGCTAATCGTCTGAAGTTGTTGAATTCGATTTTGAGACCGGAAGGTTGTAGCGCCTAACCAGATGAGATGCTGTTCCTCCAGTTTGCGTTGAGCTTCACTGGAACATTGCAACAGGCCAAGGAGAGACATGTGGACATGGGAGCAGGGTCTTGTGTTAAAATGGTCAGCAACGGAAAGGTCAAGGGTCCTGAATGCACACAGACCGAAGATTATACATAGATTTAAGGTGATTAGTCAGAGGATTAGGGGTCATGTAGAAAATCCTTTTTGACTCAAAGTCGTGGGCAACTGGAATTCACTGCCTAAATTGATGGTTGAGGCTGAAACACTCAACTCAACACTCACCAAGAGGGACCTGGATATGTATCTGAAGTGCCAGCAATGTGTCAGACTGGGTGCTGGAAAGTGGTATTAAAATGAGCACCTAGTTTCTTTTCTCACTTTTTTGATCAGCACAGTCATGATGAGTTGAATGACCTCTTTCTGTATTGGAGCTTTTCTATGGTACGAGAAGGAAAATCTTACAATGGTCTTACTGGGCCCTTTCCATTTCCTGTGATTCTCTCTTTTATTACAAAATCTCCTGCATTAAATTCTCGCTCAGGTGGTTTGTCTCCCTCAGCATTCTCTGAATTTTCTCTGCGATCTCAGCATTGATGAAAGCAATGCAAAAGTATTGAAATGTGCAGAAAAAAGTAGTTAATTGTACTCCATTTTAGAGCAGTAGGATTATCACACAGAACAGAAAGCAACTTTAGATTTTTCCCATTTTTTGATATGTCCTTCAACTATCTGGAGTAAATTTGTTGTGTGAATCACAGTAGGGGGGTTTCCACTTGATCACTTCAAATGTTATGCAGAATTGAATCTATCAATGCACAGGTTGCATAGCTAAAAGGATTTTCAGTTTCAATATTCATCACCATGGTATTCATACTGACACGTGTTGCTGAACTAATTGTTGGTATATTCCCTTCCATTAACAGCTGGAAAAGTTGTTGGTGCCCCAACCTGATCCTGTCTATAAATGATTAAACCTGGTCAGCAGAGCAACTAAATATCAGATGAAAACATTTCTGTCTTTGTCCCATACCTTTAGATCCATGGAAATTGCCAACGAAGGACGTACAACAGTATGTGGCAGTGTTCTCTGAAACCTTTTACAGATTTCACAATTCTCATCAATCTCTTCCATTGGCTTTGTTTACTCAGTTAACCACACCTATATCTGCCAGCAGCAGGTCTTCAAACAAGTTTGACAAGTAGATTAAGCAAATCATCGACATAATTTAAAGGCAATTTGTTTTCTTTCTCTTTGATATCTGATGTCATTAATATTTGTCTAGGACTCGAATGTTCTGTGACAGGGATGCAATAATGACCTGAATGGGTAAACTGTAGATCAACTAACTAACTGACTTTTCTGCTCCATGTCAAGTTTAATTTGTGGTATTTTCATTGAAGGTATTTTAGAAAGAATTGCAACTCTCATCAAGAGCTCAATGTGTTGGCATCATCAAACCAAAGCAAGTAGTGTTTTTTATATTCCTTAATTCTACATCAATCCTCACTAGTAGCAATGCAGTGTAGGATAATTAAAGGGGTAGAGGAAGTGAGAGATCTCGGAGTGCATTTCCACAGGCCCCTGAAGCTGGCAGGACAGATGGACAAGGTGGTAAAGAAAGCTTGTTTTCCTTTATTAGACGAGGTAGTAAATACAACAACAGGGATGTAATAGTGGAACAGTATGAAATGCTGTAGGCCACAGGTGTAGTTTTACCTACAGTTCTAGCCACCACATTACAAGGAGGACATAGAACATAGAACGATACATGGCAGTACAGGCCCTTCGGCCCACAATGTTGCACCGAAACAAAAGCCATCTAACCTACACTATGCCATTATCATCCATATGTTTATCCAATAAACTTTTAAATGCCCTCAATGTTGGCGAGTTCACTACTGTAGCAGGTAGGGCATTCCATGGCCTCACTACTCTTTGCGTAAAGAACCTACCTCTGACCTCTGTCCTATATCTATTACCCCTCAGTTTAAAGCTATGTCCCCTCGTGCCAGCCATTTCCATCCGCGGGAGAAGGCTCTCACTGTCCACCCTATCTAACCCCCTGATCATTTTGTATGCCTCTATTAAGTCTCCTCTTAACCCTCTTCTCTCCAACGAAAACAACCTCAAGTCCATCAGCCTTTCCTCATAAGATTTTCCCTCCATACCAGGCAACATCCTGGTAAATCTCCTCTGCACCCGCTCCAAAGCCTCCACGTCCTTCCTATAATGCGGTGACCAGAACTGTACACAATACTCCAAATGCGGCCGTACCAGAGTTCTGTACAGCTGCAACATGACCTCCTGACTCCGGAACTCAATCCCTCTACCAATAAAGGCCAACACTCCATAGGCCTTCTTCACAACCCTATCAACCTGGGTGGCAACTTTCAGGGATCTAGGTACATGGACACCTAGATCCCTCTGCTCATCCACACTTCCAAGACATTTACCATTAGCCAAATATTCCGCATTCCTGTTATTCCTTCCAAAGTGAATCACCTCACACTTCTCTACATTAAACTCCATTTGCCACCTCTCAGCCCAGATCTGCAGCTTATCTATATCCCTCTGTAACCTGCTACATCCTTCCACACTATCGACAACACCACCGACTTTAGTATTGTCTGCAAATTTACTCACCCACCCTTCTGCACCTTCCTCTAGGTCATTGATAAAAATGACAAACAGCAACGGCCCCAGAACAGATCCTTGTGGTACTCCACTTGTAACTGAACTCCATTCTGAACATTTCCCATCAACCACCACCCTCTGTCTTCTTTCAGCTAGCCAATTTCTGATCCACATCTCTAAATCACCCTCAATCCCCAGCCTCCGTATTTTCTGCAATAGCCCACCATGGGGAACAAAAGAACAAACAAAGAACAAAGAAATGTACAGCACAGGAACGGGCCCTTCGGCCCTCCAAGCCCGTGCCGACCATGCTGCCCGACTAAAGTACAATCTTCTACACTTCCTGGGTCCGTATCCTTCTATTCCCATCCTATTCATATATTTGTCAAGATGCCCCTTAAATGTCCCTATCGTCCCTGCTTCCACTACCTCCTCCGGTAGCGAGTTCCAGGCACCCACTACCCTCTGCGTAAAAAACTTGCCTCGTACATCTACTCTAAACCTTGCCCCTCTCACCTTAAACCTATGCCCCCTAGTAATTGACCCCTCTACCCTGGGGAAAAGCCTCTGACTATCCACTCTGTCTATGCCCCTCATAATTTTGTATACCTCTATCAGGTCTCCCCTCAACCTCCTTCGTTCCAGTGAGAACAAACCGAGTTTATTCAATCGCTCCTCATAGCTAATGCCCTCCATACCAGGCAACATTCTGGTAAATCTCTTCTGCACCCTCTCTAAAGCCTCCACATCCTTCTGGTAGTGTGGCGATCAGAATTGAACACTATACTCCAAGTGTGGCCTAACTAAGGTTCTATACAGCTGCAACATGACTTGCCAATTCTTATACTCAGTGCCCTGGCCAATGAAGGCAAGCATGCCGTATGCCTTCTTGACTACCTTCTCCACCTGTGTTGCCCCTTTCAATGACCTGTGGACCTGTACTCCTCGATCTCTTTGACTTTCAATACTCTTGAGGGTTCTACCATTCACTGTATATTCCCTACCTGCATTAGACCTTCCAAAATGCATTACCTCACATTTGTCCAGATTAAACTCCATCTGCCATCTCTCCGCCCAAGTCTCCAGACAATCTAAATCCTGCTGTATCCTCCGACAGTCCTCATCGCTATCCGCAATTCCACCACCTTTGTGTCGTCTGCAAACTTACTAATCAGACCAGTTACATTTTCCTCCAAATCATTTATATATACTACAAAGAGCAAAGGTCCCAGCACTGATCCCTGTGGAACACCACTGGTCACAGCCGTCCATTGCTACTCTCTGCCTTCTATGGCCTAGCCAGTTCTGTATCCACCTTGCCAGCTCACCCCTGATCCCGTGTGACTTCACCTTTTGTACTAGTCTACCATGAGGGACCTTGTCAAAGGCCTTACTGAAGTCCATATAGACAACATCTACTGCCCTACCTGCATCAATCATCTTAGTGACCGCCTCAAAAAAACTCTATCAAGTTAGTGAGACACGACCTCCCCTTCACAAAACCGTGCTGCCTCTCACTAATACGTCCATTTGCTTCCAAATGGGAGTAGATCCTGTCTCGAAGAATTCTCTGCAGTAATTTCCCTACCACTGAAGTAAGGCCTGTAGTTCCCGGGATTATCCTTGCTACCCTTCTTAAACAGAGGAACAACATTGGCTATTCTCCAGTCCTCCGGGACATCCCCTGAAGACAGCGAGGATCCAAAGATTTCTGTGAAGGCCTCAGCAATTTCCTCTCCAGCCTCCTTCAGTATTCTGGGGTAGATCCCATCAGGCCCTGGGGACTTATCTACCTTAATATGTTTTAAGACACCCAACACCTCGTCTTTTTGGATCACAATGTGACCCAGGCTATCTACACCCCCTTCTCCAGACTCAACATAGAACATAGAAAATCTACCAATTCCTTCTCTTTGGTGAATACTGATGCAAAGTATTCATTTAGTACCTCGCCCATTTCCTCTGGCTCCACACATAGATTCCCTTGCCTATCCTTCAGTGGGCCAACCCTTTCCCTGGCTACCCTCTTGCTTTTTATGTACGTGTAAAAAGCCTTGGGATTTTCCTTAACCCTATTTGCCAATGACTTTTCGTGACCCCTTCTAGCCCTCCTGACTCCTTGCTTAAGTTCCTTCCTACTTTCCTTATATTCCACACAGGCTTCGTCTGTTCCCAGCCTTTTAGCCCTGACAAATGCCTCCTTTTTCTTTTTGACGAGGCCTACAATATCACTCGTCATCCAAGGTTCCCGAAAATTGCCATATTTATCTTTCTTCCTCACAGGAACATGCCGGTCCTGTATTCCTTTCAACTGCCACTTGAAAGCCTCCCACATGTCAGATGTTGATTTGCCCTCAAACATCCGCCCCCAATCTATGTTCTTCAGTTCCCGCCTAATATTGTTATAATTAGCCTTCCCCCAATTTAGCACATTCATCCTCGGACCACTCTTATCCTTGTCCACCAGTACTTTAAAACTTACTGAATTGTGGTCACTGTTACCGAAATGCTCCCCTACTGAAACATCTACCACCTGGCCGGGCTCATTCCCCAATACCAGGTCCAGTACCGCCTCTTCCCTAGTTGGACTGTCTACATATTGTTTTAAGAAGCCCTCCTGGATGCTCCTTACAAACTCCGCCCCGTCTAAGCCCCTGGCACTAAGTGAGTCCCAGTCAATATTGGGGAAGTTGAAGTCTCCCATCACCACAACCCTGTTGTTTTTACTCTTTTCCAAAATCTGTCTACCTATCTGCTCCTCTATCTCCCGCTGGCTGTTGGGTGGCCTGTAGTATGCCCCCAACATTGTGACTGCACCCTTCTTATTCCTGATCTCTACCCATATAGCCTCACTGCCCTCTGAGGTGTCCTCTCGCAGTACAGCTGTGATATTCTCCCAAACAAGTAGCGCAACTCCACCTCCCCTTTTACATCCTCCTCTATCCCGCCTGAAACATCTAAATCCTGGAACGTTTAGCTGCCAATCCTGCCCTTCCCTCAACCAGGTCTCTGTAATGGCAACAACATCATAGTTCCAAGTACTAATCCAACTATAAGTTCATCTGCCTTACCCGTAATACTTCTTGCATTAAAACATATGCACTTCAGGCCACCAGACCCGCTGTGTTCAGCAACTTCTCCCCGTCTGCTCTGCCTCAGAGCCACACTGTCCCTATTCCCTAGTTCTCCCTCAATGCTCTCACCTTCTGACCTATTGCTCCCATGCCCACCCCCCTGCCATACTAGTTTAAACCCTCCCGTGTGACACTAGCAAATCTCGCGGCCAGGATATTTATGCCTCTCCGGTTTAGATGCAACCCGTCCTTCTTATACAGGTCACACCTGCCCCGGAAGAGCTCCCAGTGGTCCAGATAATGGAAACCCTCCCTCCTACACCAGCTGTTTAGCCACGTGTTTATCTGCTCTATCTTCCTATTTCTAGCCTCACTGGCATGTGGCACAGGGAGTAATCCCGAGATTACAACCTTTGAGGTCCTGTCTTTTAACTTTCTGCCTAGCTCCCTGAACTCCTGCTGCAGGACCTCATGCCCCTTCCTGCCTATGGCGTTATCAAATGCTTTGCTGAAATCCATATACACCACATCAACTGCTCTACCCTCGTCTACCTGTTCAGTCACCTTCTCAAAGAACTCGATAAGGTTTGTGAGGCATGACCTACCCTTCACAAAGCCATGCTGACTATCCCTGATCATATTATTCCTATCTAGATGATTATAAATCTTGTCTCTTATAATCCCCTCCAAGACTTTACCCACTACAGACGTGAGGCTCACCGGTCTATAGTTGCCTGGGTTGTCTCTGCTCCCCTTTTTGAACAAGGTCTTATCTAGTCCTTTATCTGTGTCAGTCAGGGTGTTACCAGGGCTGGAGAATTGCAGCTATATTAAAATAGGCCAGGATTATTTTCTTTAGTACAGAGGAAGCTGAGGAATGTTCTAATTGAGGTGTGCAACATTATCAGGACCTAAATAGGGTAGACAGGAAAAACTTGTTTCCCCTAGCCGAGGGGTCAATTACCAGGGCTCATAGTTTTAAGATTACAACTCTATTCAAGAGCTCAATGTGTTGTCATGGTGAAACCTAAAGCAAGTCTTGATTTTTATCTTCCTTAATTCTAATTCTTGAATCAAATTACGATTTTAAACAATCTGACCCATATTCTGAACAGGCCCAGCCATATAAGAAGGGGAAGTACAATACGAAAGGAAGCTTGCAGGGAACATAAAGACTGACACTAAGGGTGGGATTCTCTGCGAAACGGCGGGGCCTGCACCACTCCGGCGTCGGGCCGCCCTGAAGGTGCGGAATCCTCCACACCTTCAGTGGCTAGGCCGACGCCGGAGTGTTTGGCGCCGCGCCAGCCGGCGTGGAAGGGCTTGGCGCCATGCCAACCAGCGCCGAAGGGCCTCCGCCGACCGGCGTGTGCTGGCATCATCCCACCGCATGCTCCGGGTAGTTCTTCTCCACACCGGCCATGGCGGAGGTTGACAGCGGCCGGTGCGGAGGGAAAGAGTGGCCCCACGGCACAGGCCCGCCCACGGATTGGTGGGCCCCGATCGCGGGCCAGGCCACCATGGGGGCACCTCCCGGGGCCAGATCCCCTGCGCCTCCCTGAGGACTCTGCAGGCTGCCCATGGAGCCAGGTCCTGCCGGTAAAGACCTGTTGTGACTTACGCCGGTGGGACCCGCCGAAAATGGGCGGCCACTCGGCCCATCGCGGGCCGGAGAATCCCGGGGGGGGGGGCGCCGCCAGCGGCCGCTGACTGGCACGGCGTGATTAGGGCGGGATTCATGCCGCCCCCTGGCAATTCTCCGACCCGGCGGGGGTCGGAAAATACCGCCCTAAGAGTTTCTATCGATATGTGAAGACAAATAGATTGGTAAAGACAAATGTAGGCCCCCTACAGACAGAAGTAGGGGAATGCATAATAAGGGACAAAGGAATGGCTGAGCAATTGAATACACACTTTGGTTCTGTCTCCACAAGAGGACACAAATCAGATACCAGAAATGCTGGAGAATGAAAGGTTTAGTGAGAGGGAAGAACTGAGGTAGGTCAACATTAGTAGAGAAACGTGCTGGGAAAATTGAAGGCAGATCAATTATGATTGGAGGTGGATGGCAAATATTCAGCCTGGATCCCAGTTACCAGTGGCGTACTGCAGGGATCAGTTCTGGGTCCTCTGCTGTTTGTGATTTTCATTAATGACTTGGATGAGGGAGTTGAAGGGTGGGTCAGTAAATTTGCAGACGATACGAAGATTGGTGGAGTTGTGGATAGTAAGGAGGGCTGTTGTCGGCTGCAAAGAGACATAGATAGGATGCAGAGCTGGGCTGAGAAGTGGTAGATGGAGTTTAACCCTGAAAAGTGTGAGGTTGTCCATTTTGGAAGGACAAATATGAATGCGGAATACAGGGTTAACGGTAGAGTTCTTGGCAATGTGGAGGAGCAGAGAGATCTTGGGGTCTATGTTCATACATCTTTGAAAGTTGCCACTCAAGTGGATAGAGCTGTGAAGAAGGCCTATGGTGTGCTCGTGTTCATTAACAGAGGGATTGAATTTAAGAGCCGTGAGGTGATGATGCAGCTGTACAAAACTTTGGTCAGGCCACATTTGGAGTACTGTGTACAGTTCTGGTCACCTCATTTTAGGAAGGATGTGGAAGTTTTGGAAAAGGTGCAAAGAAGATTTACCAGGATGTTACCTGGAATGGAGAGTAGGTCTTACGAGGAAAGGTTGAGGGTGCTAGGCCTTTTCTCATTAGAACGGAGAAGGATGAGGGGCGACTTGATAGAGGTTTATAAGATGATCAAGGGAATAGATAGAGTAGACAGTCAGAGACTTTTTCCCGGGTGGAACAAACCATTACAAGGGGACATAAATTTAAGGTGAAAGGTGGAAGATATAGGAGGGATATCAGAGGTAGATTCTTTACCCAGAGAGTTGTGGGGGCATGGAATACACTGCCTGTGGAAGTAGTTGAGTCGGAAACATTAGGGACCTTCAAGCAGCTATTGGATAGGTACATGGATTACGGTAAAATGATATAGTGTAGATTTATTTGTTCTTAAGGGCAGCACGGTAGCATTGTGGATAGCACAATTGCTTCACAGCTCCAGGGTCCCAGGTTCGATTCCGGCTTGGGTCACTGTCTGTGCGGAGTCTGCACGTCCTCCCCGTGTCTGCGTGGGTTTTCTCCGGGTGCTCCGGTTTCCTCCCACAGTCCAAAGATGTGCAGGGTAGGTGGATTGGCCATGATAAATTGCCCTTAGTGTCCAAAATTGCCCTTGGTGTTGGGTGGACGTGTTGAGTTTGCGTAGGGTGCTCTTTCCAAGAGCCGGTGCAGACTCAGGGGGCCGAATGGCCTCCTTCTGCACTGTAAATTCAATGATAATCTATGATTAATCTAGGACAAAGGTTCGGCACAACATCGTGGGCCGAAGGGCCTGTTCTGTGCTGTATTTTCTATGTTCTCTATGTTCTATGTTCATCAATCCCCAGGGCCTGAGAATCAGCATCCCAGAGTGCTTAAGGAGATGACTCTTGAAATAGTGAATGCAATGGTGGTCATCTTCTGGGATTCTAGACTCTGGAACTGTCCCTGAAGATTGGAGGGTAGCTCACGTCACTCCGATATTCAAAAAGAGAGAAAGCAGGGAATTATAAACGTGTAACTCTAACATCGGTCGTGGAGAAAATGCTTGAATCCATTATCAAGGACTTTATAGCGGAACATTTAGAAAGCAGTGACAAGATCAGACAGAGTCAGCATGGATTTATGAAGGGAAAATCATACTTGACAAATTTGTTGGAATTCTTTGAAGATGTAACCAGTACAGTTGACAAGGGGGAGCCAGTCTATGTGGTATATTTGGACTTTCAAAAGGTGTTTGACAAAGTCCCGCATAAGAGATTATTGTGCAAAATTAAAGCGCATGGGATTGAGGAAAATGTATTGAGGTGGATAGAAAACTGGTTGGCAGACATGAAACAGAGTAGGGAGTAATGGGTCCTTTTCAAATTGGCAGGCAGTAACTAATGGGGTACCACAGGGATCGGTGCTGGGACTCAGCTATTCGCAAAATATACTAATGATTTGGATGAGGGAACAAAATGTAACATCTCAAAGTTTGCAGATGATACCAAGTTAGGCGGGAGGGTGAATTGTGACGAGGATGCAGGGATGCAGCATGATTTGGATAGGTTGTGCGAGTGGGCAAATCAATGGCAGATGCTGTATAATTTTGATAAGTGTGAGGTTATTCACTTTGGAAGCAAAACCAGGAAGGCAGATTACTACCTGAATGGTTGTAAATTTGAAGAAGGGAGTGTGCAGCGGGACCTGGGTGTCCTTGTGCACCAGTCGCTGAAGGTAAGCATGCAGGTGCAGCAGGGGGTAAAGAAGGCTAACGGTATGTTGGCCTTCATTGCGAGAGGTTTAGAGTACAGGAGCAGGGATGTGTTGCTGCAATTGTACAGGGCCTTGGTGAGGCCACACTTGGAATATTGTGGGCAGTTTTGGTCTTCTTCTCTGAGGAAGGATGTTCTTGCTCTCGAGGGAATTCAGCGAAGGTTTACCAGACTGATTCCAGGGATGGCGGGACTGCCATATGAGGAGAGATTGACTAGGTTGGGATTGTTCTCGCTGAAGTTCAGAAGAATGAGGGGGGATCTCATAGAGACTTATGAAATTTTAACGGGTCTAGATAGGGTAGATGCAGGGAAGATGATACCAATGATGGGTGTGTCCAGAACCAGGGGTCACAGTCTGAGGATTCAGGGTAAACCATTTCAGACAGAGATCAGGAGAAATTTCTTTATCCAAAGAGTGGTGAGCCTGTGGAATTCATTACCGCAGGAAGTAGTTGATGCTAAATCATTGAATATATTCAAAAGGCGGCTAGATATAGCACTTGGGGAGAATGGGATCAAAGGCTATGGGGAGAAAGCAGGATTAGGCTATTGAGTTGGATGATCAGCCATGATTGTGATGAATGGCGGAGCAGACTCGAAGGGCCAAAAGGCCTCCTCCAGCTCCTATCGCCTATGTATCTATGTATATAAATAATGCTATGACTGTAGCAGGCCAGGGGCTGAGAATTCTGTGGCAAGTAACTCATCTCCTGGCTCCAAAGCCTCTCCACCATCGACAAGGAGTGTGATGGAATACTCTCCATTTTATTGGATGAGTGCTGCTTCAACAACACTCAAGAAGCTCGACAACAGGATAAAGTACCCCATTCACTATCTTAAATATTTACTTCCTCCACCACTGACATACAGTGCCTGCAGTGTGTACAATCTAAAAAATGTGTGGGCGGCATGGTGGCTCTGTGGTTTCACGGTGCCAAGGACCCGGGTTCGATCCAGGCCCTGGGTCACTGTCCATATGGATTTTGCACATTCTCCCCATGTCTGCATGGGTCTCACCCCCCACAACCCAAAGGTGTGCAGGGTAGTTGAATTGGCCACGCTAAATTGCCCCTTAATTGGAAAAAAAGAATTGGGTACTTTAAAATGTTTTTAAAACATTATAAAAAATGCAATGCAGCAACTCACCAAGCCTTCTTTGACAGCACCTTTCAAACCTGCAAACTACCACCAAGGACAAGGACAGCATTGGAACACCACCACCTGCAAATTCCACACCAAGCCACGCACCTTCTTGGAATTATATCAGTTTCTTCAGTTAGTGGGTCAAAATCATGGAATCTGACTAACAGCACGATAGGTGTGCCTGCATCAGATGGACTGGAGTGATTCTAGAAGGTAGCTCACTATCACATGCTGAAGGAAAGTTCCGGATGGGAAACAAATGCTGTCCTTGCCAGTGATGTCCACATTTCACTAAGAGAAACATAGCATTGAAGTACAAGCACTTTCTAGTACAGCAGTTAAAGGACTGTGACTAACGCAGTCGCCAAAGGACATTATGAATACATGGGGTTAGCGGGATAGGGTAGGGGAATGAGTTTCAGTAGAGTGCTCTTTCGGAGGGTTGGCACAGATTCAATGGGCCGAACGGCTTCCTTCTTCACTGAAGGGATTCAATGGGCTAAAACACCTTGTGGCAAGTTTAATTTATTTTGATTCATCACTATCTTCACTGTTTTCCTCAGAATTCTCTCCCCAAATGTCATATTAAAGACCCTGGGCGAGAATCTCTGGTTCGCCAGTCACGTGTTCCTCGGCAGCGTGCCCTCGCCAACAGCGGGATTCTCCATTCCCACCACTTGCCAATGAGATTTCCCATTGTGGCCACCCAGCGTGGATGCCCTGCTGGCGGAATGGAGAACTCCACTGCCTATCTTTTCATTTTAGGAGGTCTGAACAGAAAATAGAAGAAGGCATAGACCATTCAGTGAATTGGCCTTCAAAGCATTTGTGGTAGAGAATTCTACACAGTCACTACCCTCTGAGTGAAGACGTTTCACCTCATCTCAGTCTGACCCTGAATCCTGAGACTATGAACCCTTGTTCAATATCCCCCAGCCAGAGAAAACAATAATCCTATATCCAGTTTGGTGAACCTTCACTCCATTCCCTCTATGGTCAACATAGATCTTAGATAAGAAGTCCAAATCTGCACACAATAATTCAGGTGTGGTCTCACCAAGGTTCTGTACAGCTCCATTAAGACATACTTCCTTGCTCCTGTACTCGTGGCCTCTTGCAATGAAGGCAACATACCATTTTCCGTCCTAACTGCTTGCCGTACCTGCTTTCTTGCTTTTAGTGATTGGTGTACCAGGACACCTAGGTCTATTTCTACATCAACATTTCTCAATCTTTAAGCACTTAAATAATACTCTGCCATTCTGTTTTTCCATCCGAAGTAGATAACTTCATACGTATCCACTGCATACTGCATCTGCCATGTCTTTGCCCCCTCACTCAACTTGTCCAAATCACTCTGAAGACTCTTAACATCATCCTCATCATTCGCATTCCAACCAAGTTTTGTGTCGCCAGAAAACTTTAGAAAAATTACATTTGGCTCCCTCATCCAAATTATTGACCTTGACTGAATAATGATACTTCAAATTACACCTGAAACACCTATTAACTAGTTCTTCAACATTCCTGGAATTCATTCACTTATTATTTTTATTCCTTTTTTTATCTTTTGCTGTATTAGCTAGATTTGCTAATTGTATTTTCATCCATTCATTCAGCACGGTAGCATTGTGGATAGCACAATTACTTCACAGCTCCAGGGTCCCAGGTTCGATTCTGGCTTGGGTCACTGTCTGTGCTGAGTCTGCACATCCTCCCCGTGTGTGCGTGGGCTTCCTCCGGGTGCTCCGGTTTCCTCCCACAGTCCAAAGATGTGCAGGGTAGGTGGATTGGCCATGATAAATTGCCCTTAGTGTTGGGTGGGGTTACTGGGTTATGGGGATAGGGTGGAGGTGTTGACCTTGGGTAGGGTGCTCTTTCCAAGAGCCGGTGCAGACTCGATGGGCCGAATGGCCTCCTTCTGCACTGTACATTCTATGATAATCTATGATCCTGACTCATCCTGAATATAATTCTTCCATTTTAATGTCTGCATCTGGTGTCTGGCCTATCACGGTGTTCTCTTGCATCATCAATGTCTTCCATTCCTAATGGGCACCACAGGGATTGCGATGCCTTATCAACCTCCTTAATCACATTTTGATTTGATGCTTGAAGTTTCATTTCTGATTTGCATTTTGTTTCAGGCAATATCCCTTTAAAGGGCTGTCCCTTTAAATTGGCTGTAAGTTCATTTGATTTCGTTTAATTGGTTTTAACCCAAAATAGTGTATCTGGACTATTTTGAATGCTGAATATCATTAAGTCTTCGGTTCTTTGTATCACCATACAATATTGTCACTGATCCCTGTGGCACTCTAATCCAAAAAAGATTTACTAATCTCTACTCTCTGCTTCCTGGTACTTAATTGTCATAACCCCAAGAGGCCCACGTGGAAACCATTATCGATCTCCCTGTGGGGCTTATGGAATATGATATTCCCAGGTAGGGGACGGAGGCCCACCCAGCTTAGGCTCATTAGAACTGAGCATGAAGTCCAGCCCGAGCAGGGACCGGCATGTTGTTAGCTATGACGAGAGGTTGAATAAACTCGGTTTGTTCTCACTGGAACGACGGAGATTGAGGGACGACCTGATAGAGGTCTACAAAATTATGAGGGGCATAGACAGGGTGGATAGTCAGAGACTTTTTCCCAGGGTAGAGGGGTCAATTACTAGGGGCATAGGTTTAAGGTGTGTTGTGAAAACTTGGAAGCATATGACATTTGAAACATGAAAGTAACACTAAGAATGCCTGAGGCTTTTTACTGAAAGGGAGAAGTCCCACAAGCGGTTAACAGCAGCAGCCTGTTTTGAAAGCAGACAAACTTCACAGACAGGGAAGAAAACAGATAGGAGCTTCATTTCAATTTACAAGTTAGAAAAGTCATTTGATTGACTAAAACTCTTAAAGTTATATGAAAGGGAAAGTATTTCACAAATCCTTCAGCAATGAATTAATTTATTGAACAATTAAGAAAAGCAGCCAGGATCTAAAGTATAAGATAAGGAACAACTGGTAAGTGTGAAAAGTTGCTGACACTGGTAATAAAGTGAAACAATTGATTTACAAATTAAGAAAACTAGAAGGTGGCAAGGTTACACTATAACGTACATCATATTTGAAGTTAAAACCTTTTAGAAGATGGCCAAAGCAGATAAAGTTAGGGTCAGAGGGGATAACCCTAACATGACATTAGCATAACCCAAAGATGACCCGGGTCAAATCTGAGAAAACTCATTAAAAAAGACATAAATCCAAAAAAGTGCTAACTAAGACACAGACAAATTAATTACATGTCAAGCAAAGCGAGAAAATTCCAGTAAGGAATGGCGAGCTGGTGAGGATGAAGCTGCGCTGTCGCTGTTAAAGTAGCGCCACGCTTCTAAACCGATCAAACTGTCAAGCAGGGAGTGTGAAGGGTGCCAGGTGGAGAGGTTAAGGGGCCCGAAATTGCTATAAAAACTGGGGGAAATGAGGAGGTAATCAGAATCTTCCTCGGTGATGGGACGAGGAGCATCTTAACAAAGAACAAAGAAATGTACAGCACAGGAACAGGCCCTTCGGCCCTCCAAGCCCGTGCCGACCATGCTGCCTGACTAAACTAAAATCATCTACACTTCCTGGGTCCGTATCCCTCTATTCCCATCCTATTCATGTATTTGTCAAGATGCCCCTTAAATGTCACTATCGCCCCTGCTTCCACCACCTCCTCCGGTAGCGAGTTCCAGGCACCCACTACCCTCTGCGTAAAAAACTTGCCTCGTACATCTACTCTAAACCTTGCCCCTCTCACCTTAAACCTATGCCCCCTAGTAATTGACCCCTCTACCCCGGGGAAAAGCCTCTGACTATCCACTCTGTCTATGCCCCTCATAATTTTGTAGACCTCTATCAGGTCGCCACTCAACCTCCTTCGTTCCAGTGAGAACAAACCGAGTTTATTCAACCGGTCCTCATAGCTAATGCCCTCCATACCAGGCAACATTCTGGTAAATCTCTTCTGCACCCTCTCTAAAGCCTCCACATCCTTCTGGTAGTGTGGTGACCAGAATTGAACACTATACTCCAAGTGTGGCCTAACTAAAGTTCTATACAGCTGCAACATGACTTGCCAATTCTTATTCTCAATGCCCCGGCCAATAAAGGCAAGCATGCCGTATGCCTTCTTGACTACCTTCTCCACCTGTGTTGCCCCTTTCAGAGACCTGTGGACCTCTACTCCTAGATCTCTTTGACTTTCAATACTCTTGAGGGTTCTACCATTCACTGTATATTCCCTACCTGCATTGGACCTTCCAAAATGCATTACCTCACATTTGTCCGGATTAAACTCCATCTGCCATCGCTCCGCCCAAGTCTCCAAACAATCTAAATCCTGCTGTATCCTCTGACAGTCCCCATCGCTATCCGCAATTCCACCAACCTCTGTGTCGTCTGCAAACTTACTAATCAGACCAGTTACATTTTCCTCCAAATCATTTATATAGACTACAAACAGCAAAGATCCCAGCACTGATCCCTGTGGAACACCACTGGTCACAGTCCTCCAATTAGAAAAGCATCCTTCCATTGCTACTCTCTGTCTTCTATGACCTAGCCAGTTCTGTATCCACCTTGCCAGCTCACCCCTGATCCCGTGTGACTTCACCTTTTGTACTAGTCTACCATGTGGGACCTTGTCAAAGGCCTTACTGAAGTCCATATGGACAACGTCCACTGCCCTACCTGCATCAATCATCTTAGTGACCTCCTCGAAAAACTCTATCAAGTTAGTGAGACACAACCTCCCCTTCACAAAACCATGCTGCCTCTCACTAATACGTCCATTTGGTTCCAAATGGGATTAGATCCTGTCTCGAAGATTCTCTCCAGTAATTTCCCTACCACTGAAGTAAGGCTCACCGGCCTGTAGTTCCCTGGATTATCCTTGCTACCCTTCTTAAACAGAGGAACAACATTGGCTATTCTCCAGTCCTCCGGGACATCACCTGAAGACAGTGAGGATCCAAAGATTTCTGTCAAGGCCTCAGCAATTTCCTCTCCAGCCCTCCTTCAGTATTCTGGGGTAGATCCCATCAGGCCCTGGGGACTTATCTACCTTAATATTTTTTAAGACACCCAACACCTCGTCTTTTTGGATCTCAATGTGACCCAGGCTATCTACACACTCTTCTCCAGACTCAACATCTACCAATTCCTTCTCTTTGGTGAATACTGATGCAAAGTATTCATTTAGTACCTCGCCCATTTCCTCTGGCTCCAGACATAGATTCCCTTGCCTATCCTCCAATCCTCCAGTGGGCCAACCCTTTCCCTGGCTACCCTCTTGCTTTTTATGTACGTGTAAAAAGCCTTGGGATTTTCCTTAACCCTATTTGCCAATGACTTTTCGTGACCCCTTCTAGCCCTCCTGACTCCTTGTTTAAGTTCCTTCCTACTTTCCTTATATTCCACACAGGCTTCGTCTGTTCACAGCCTTTTAGCCCTGACAAATGCCTCCTTTTTCTTTTTGACGAGGCCTACAATGTCTCTCGTTATCCAAGGTTCCCGAAAATTGCCGTATTTATCCGTCTTCCTCACAGGAACATGCCGGTCCTGTATTCCTTTCAACTGACACTTGAAAGCCTCCCACATGTCAGATGTTGATTTGCCCTCAAACATCCGCCCCAATCTATGTTCTTCAGTTCCCGCCTAATATTGTTATAATTAGCCTTCCCCCAATTTAGCACATTCATCCTAGGACCACTCTTATCCTTGTCCACCAGCTGGACAACTTTAAAACTTACTGAATTGTGGTCACTGTTCCCGAAATGCTCCCCTACTGAAACATCTACCACCTGGCCGGGCTCATTCCCCAATACCACGTCCAGTACCGCCCCTTCCCTAGTTGGACTGATTACATATTGTTTTAAGAAGCCCTCCTGGATGCTCCTTACAAACTCCGCCACGTCTAAGCCCTTGGCACTAAGTGAGTCCCAGTCAATATTGGGGAAGTTGAAGTCTTCCATCACCACAACCCTGTTGTTTTTACTCTTTTCCAAAATCTGTCTACCTTTTGTTGTGGAGGAGAATGCTGAGACCCAGGCTATTAGAATAGATGGCATTGAGGTACGTAGGGAAGAGGTGTTGGCAATTCTGGACAGGCTGAAAATAGATAAGTCCCCGGGGCCTGATGGGATTTATCCTAGGATTCTCTGGGAGGCCAGGGAAGAGATTGCTGGACCTTTGGCTTTGATTTTTATGTCATCATTGGCTACAGGAATAGTGCCAGAGGACTGGAGGATAGCAAATGTGGTCCCTTTGTTCAAAAAGGGGAGTCGAGACAACCCCGGCAATTATAGACCGATGAGCCTCACGTCTGTAGTGGTAAAATCTTCGAGGGGATTATAAGAGACAAGATTTATAATCATCTAGATAGGAATAATATAATCAGGGATAGTCAGCATGGCTTTGTGAAGCCTCACAAACCTTATCGAGTTCTTTGAGAAGGTGACTGAACAGGTAGACGAGGGTAGAGCAGTTGATGTGGTGTATATGGATTTCAGTAAAGCGTTTGATAAGGTTCCCCACGGTAGGCTATTGCAGAAAATACGGAGGCTGGGGATTGAGGGTGATTTAGAGATGTGGATCAGAAATTGGCTCGCTGAAAGAAGACAGAGGGTGGTGGTTGATGGGAAATGTTCAGAATGGAGTTCAGTTCCAAGTGGCGTACCACAAGGATCTGTTCTGGGGCCGTTGCTGTTTGTCATTTTTATCAATGACCTAGAGGAAGGCGCAGAAGGGTGGGTGAGTAAATTTGCAGACGACACTAAAGTCGGTGGTGTTGTCGACAGTGTGGAAGGATGTAGCAGGTTACAGAGGGACATAGATAAGCTGCAGAGCTGGGCTGAGAGGTGGCAAATGGAGTTTAATGTAGAGAAGTGTGAGGTGATTCACTTTGGAAGGAGTAACAGGAATGCGGAATATTTGGCTAATGGTAAAGTTCTTGGAAGTGTGGATGAGCAGAGGGATCTAGGCGTCCATGTACATAGATCCCTGAAAGTTGCCACCCAGGTTGATAGGGTTGTGAAGAAGGCCTATGGAGTGTTGGCCTTTATTGGTAGAGGGATTGAGTTCCGGAGTCAGGAGGTCATGTTGCAGCTGTACAAAACTCTGGTACGGCCGCATTTGGAGTATTGCGTACAGTTCTGGTCACCGCATTATAGAAAGGACGTGGAGGCTTTGGAGCGGGTGCAGAGGAGATTTACCAGGATGTTGCCTGGTATGGAGGGAAAATCTTATGAGGAAAGGCTGATGGACTTGAGGTTGTTTTCGTTGGAGAGAAGAAGGTTAAGAGGAGACTTAATAGAGGCATACAAAATGATCAGGGGGTTAGATAGGGTGGACAGTGAGAGCCTTCTCCCGCGGATGGAAATGGCTGGCACGAGGGGACATAGCTTTAAACTGAGGGGTAATAGATATAGGACAGAGGTCAGAGGTAGGTTCTTTACGCAAAGAGTGGTGAGGCCGTGGAATGCCCTACCTGCAACAGTAGTGAACTCGCCAACATTGAGGGCATTTAAAAGTTTATTGGATAAGCATATGGATGATAATGGCATAGTGTAGGTTAGATGGCTTTTGTTTCGGTGCAACATCGTGGGCCGAAGGGCCTGTACTACGCTGTATCGTTCTATGTTCTATCTGCTCCTCTATCTCCCGCTGGCTGTTGGGAGGCCTGTAATAAACCCCCAACATTGTGACTGCACCCTTCCTATTCCTGATCTCTACCCATATAGCCTCACTGCCCTCTGAGGTGTCCTCCCGCAGTACAGCTGTGATATTCTCCCTAACCAGTAGCGCAACTCTGCCACCCCTTTTACATCTCCCTCTATCCCGCCTGAAACATCTAAATCCTGGAACGTTTAGCTGCCAATCCTTCCCTTCCCTCAACCAGGTCTCTGTAATGGCAACAACATCATAGTTCCAAGTACTAATCCAAGCTCTTAGTTCATCTGCCTTACCCGTAATACTTCTTGCATTAAAATATATGCACTTCAGGCCACCAGACCCACTGTGTTCAGCAACTTCTCCCTGTCTGCTCTGCCTCAGAGCCCCACTGTCCCTATTCCCTCGATCTCCCTCAATGCTCTCACCTTGTGACCTATTGCTCCCGTGCCCACCCCCCTGCCATACTAGTTTAAACCCTCCCGTGTGACACTAGCAAACCTCGCCGGCAGGATATTTATGCCTCTCCAGTTTAGATGCAACCCGTCCTTATATAGGTCACACCTGCCCCGGAAGAGCTCCCAGTGGTCCAGATAACGGAAACCCTCCCTCCTACACCAGCTGTTTAGCCACGTGTTTAGCTGCTTTATCTTCCTATTTCTAGCCTCACTGGCACGTGGCACAGGGAGTAATCCCGAGATTACAACCCTAGAGGTCCTGTCTTTTAACTTTCTGCCTAGCTCCCTGAACTCCTGCTGCAGGACCTCATGCCCCTTCCTGCCTATGTCGTTAGTACCAATGTGTACAACGACCTCTGCCTGTTTGCCCTCCCCCTTCAGGATGCCCTCTACCCGTTCAGAGACATCCTGGACCCTGGCACCAGGGAGGCAACTTACCATCCTGGAGTCTCTTTCACGTCCACAGAAGCGCCTATCTGTGCCCCTGACTATAGAGTCCCCTATTACTATTGACCGAGCAGCCCAGAGAACTGAACAGAAGACCAAAAGTTAAAGAAAACTGATTGTCAAGAGAGACTTGAAAGTCTGCAACTGGTCTGAACAAGAAAAGATCTCTTTAACCTTTCTGTAAAAGTAGTTATTCTCTTTTAACTTGAAAATAAAGTTAAGGTCAAATTGATAACCTGAAAGAGTGGTTATTGTTTTCTTTAGAAAATTTACTTTACTTAACTTAGCAAGGCGGATCCGTATCTAAGTTACGAAGTGGTAAGTAAATAAAATTCTACTATGACGATACGGGTTATGCTGGGGGATAACTTGAAACACCAGTTTGACCTGAATAGCACCTGCCAAAGTCTGCGTAGGAGTCAGGGAGTGAGAATCCCTGCTCACATTTAGAATAAATTGACCATTTTTTGGTATAGGGGGAATTCTAAGAATAGTGGTGAGGTAAAAACTACATGGCACCCAACGTGTTGGAACAGGCTGCCAGAGAGTAACTTGGTGCCCAACGTGTTAGAACAGGCTGCCGGAGAGTAACATGGTGCCCAACGTGTTAGAACAGTCTGCCAGAGAGTAACTTGGTGCCCAACGTGTTAGAACAGGCTGCCAGAGAGTAACATGGTGCCCAACGTGTTGGAACGGGCTGCCAGAGAGTAACTTGGTGCCCAACGTGTTGGAACAGGCTGCCAGAGAGTAACTTGGTGCCCAACGTGTTGGAACAGGCTGCCAGAGAGTAACTTGGTGCCCAACGTGTTAGAACAGGCTGCCAGAGAGTAACTTGGTGCCCAACGTGTTGGAACAGGTTGCCAGAGAGTAACATGGTGCCCAACGTGTTGGAACAGGCTGCCAGAGAGTAACTTGGTGCCCAACGTGTTGGAACAGGCTGCCAGAGAGTAACATGGTGCCCAACGTGTTGGAACAGGCTGCCAGAGAGTAACTTGGTGCCCAACGTGTTGGAACAGGCTGCCAGAGAGTAACTTGGTGCCCAACGTGTTGGAACAGGCTGCCAGAGAGTAACATGGTGCCCAACGTGTTGGAACAGGCTGCCAGAGAGTAACATGGTGCCCAACGTGTTGGAACAGGCTGCCAGAGAGTAACTTGGTGCCCAACCTGTTGGAACAGGCTGCCAGAGAGTAACATGGTGCACAACATGTTGGAACAGGCTGCCAGAGAGTAACATGGTGCCCAACGTGTTGGAACAGGCTGCCAGAGAGTAACTTGGTGCCCAACGTGTTGGAACAGGCTGCCAGAGAGTAACATGGTGCCCAACGTGTTGGAACAGGCTGCCAGAGAGTAACATGGTGCATAACATGTTGGAACAGGCTGCCAGAGAGTAACTTGGTGCCAAACGTGTTGGAACAGGCTGCCAGAGAGTAACTTGGTGCCCAACGTGTTGGAACAGGCTGCAAGAGAGTAACTTGGTGCCCAACGTGTTGGAACAGGCTGCCCGAGAGTAACATGGTGCATAACATGTTGGAACAGGCTGCCAGAGAGTAACTTGGTGCCCAACGTGTTGGAACAGGCTGCCAGAGAGTAACATGGTGCCCAACGTGTTGGAACACGCTGCCAGAGAGTAACATGGTGCCCAACGTGTTGGAACAAGCTGCCAGAGAGTAACATGGTGCACAACGTGTTGGAACAGGCTGCCAGAGAGTAACTTGGTGCCCAACATGTTGGAACAGGCTGCCAGAGAGTAACTTGGTGCCCAACGTGTTGGAACAGGCTGCCAGAGAGTAACATGGTGCCCAACGTGTTGGAACAGGCTGCCAGAGAGTAACTTGGTGCCCAACGTGTTGGAACAGGCTGCCAGAGAGTAACTTGGTGCCCAACGTGTTGGAACAGGCTGCCAGAGAGTAACTTGGTGCCCAACGTGTTGGAACAGGCTGCCAGAGAGTAACATGGTGCCCAACGTGTTGGAACAGGCTGCCAGAGAGTAACATGGTGCATAACATGTTGGAACAGGCTGCCAGAGAGTAACTTGGTGCCCAACGTGTTGGAACAGGCTGCCAGAGAGTAACTTGGTGCCCAACGTGTTGGAACAGGCTGCCCGAGAGTAACATGGTGCATAACATGTTGGAACAGGCTGCCCGAGAGTAACATGGTGCATAACATGTTGGAACAGGCTGCCAGAGAGTAACTTGGTGCCCAACGTGTTGGAACAGGCTGCCAGAGAGTAACTTGGTGCCCAACGTGTTGGAACAGGCTGCCAGAGAGTAACATGGTGCCCAACGTGTTGGAACAAGCTGCCAGAGAGTAACATGGTGCCCAACGTGTTGGAACAGGCTGCCAGAGAGTAACTTGGTGCCCAACGTGTTGGAACAAGCTGCCAGAGAGTAACTTGGTGCCCAACCTGTTGGAACAGGCTGCCAGAGAGTAACATGGTGCCCAACGTGTTGGAACAGGCTGCCAGAGAGTAACATGGTGCCCAACGTGTTGGAACAAGCTGCCAGAGAGTAACTTGGTGCCCAACCTGTTGGAACAGGCTGCCAGAGAGTAACTTGGTGCCCAACGTGTTGGAACAGGCTGCCAGAGAGTAACATGGTGCCCAACGTGTTGGAACAGGCTGCCAGAGAGTAACTTGGTGCCCAACATGTTGGAACAGGCAGCCAGAGAGTAACTTGGTGCCCAAACGTGGTTCATTTTGAAAGTTGAAAGTTTGTGGGGCTTCAGGACTCAGTGGGTCATTCTAAATTACTCCATAGCACCCAGCGTGGAGGCCTAGAATAGTACAATTTTCTAGGTTGGGCCGCCCAGAGTATTGGAAGTTTCTCGGCGAGGCGAGGCTAGAATATTAGAAATTTCTAGTTGAGCGGGGCCACCTGGAATATTAGTAGTTCGTAGGCGAGCAAACTATACCGGCCGAGTTTAGTTTGATAAGTCATGGGTGATTGACTTAGAAGGATTCTGTAGGATCGGGGGGACTTAAAACTCAGTTGGGTGCGGGTGTTAGTAGACTGGAAGATACTAACCCGGAGTAAAAGTCTGCAGGATGGCTTAGTAACTAGTACCGAGTGTCCTGCATCCAACTGGTAGAAGTAGGCCAGAAATAAATCCTCCTTGGAATCAGGCAGATTGTGAGGTTAGAACCTGGAGCAATAGGGACGCCTAGAAAACTTTGGGGACCAATCAATTGACCCTTAACGAACAGAGGAGGATAGTGCCTTTGGTACCTTTGCGATAACTGCCCACAACGGGTACTTATCTCTTAATTTCAGAGTCGACCTGAAAGGGACCGCCAGTCACAATTATAACAAGCAGTTAAAAAATCCAAAAAATGGCAATTAGGGTAATCCTCTTGCCCTGGAATACGGGCGAGAGAGATGGAGTAATGGAACAGAAGTGGAGAGAATTAAAGAAGCAGAGGAAATCTTGGGAGAAAGTGATTTATCAGGAGGGAGATGTATCATTCTTTGTAAAGGTGCCTAGAGCCCTGCAGAATAGAGATCCGATCGGGATCCTTGCAGCATTATGTAAATTTGCATTTGAAAGAAAAGCTGAATCACTAATTTTGTTCGGACCCAAGCAGAAGCAAGCAGCTGCTCAAGTGGACAAGATATACTCTAGATTGGTTAAAACTTTTGATCCGGACAACATGAAAGAAATAACTCAAATTCCTCGTGAATACAGAATTAAGTCAAAACTGGCAAAAGAGTATAGAAGGCAGTTGCAAAACAATGAGACGTTAGAAATGGAGGAAGATGAGGAGTCAGTGTTAGAATCAGATAGCACTGAAAAAACAGTAGGGCTGCAAACGAGTGCGCTACGTGAAAACAGAAGTGTAAAGGAACAGATGGAAAAGTTAAAAATCCTGCACCAAGGAGGAAAGCAAATACAATTAATGGCAGGGGATTTTGTGAATGCCAAAGAGAATGTGCAGGTCAATCCTTCCAATAAGGAGGGGAAATTAGGAGCAGGAATATCGGGAGTATTAGCTCACAAAGTTAATCCGGAGCTACAATAGAGATTAAATGAGGCAAAAAACTCCTGGATAAGAGGCTCATCAGAACGGAGGGGTCTCAATTTTTGTTAGAATACCTAAAGCTCTATAGAACAGAGAGCCAAGATCTCAGTGGATAAATGAGTGTGTGTGTTTAATAAGGATTTGTGAATTTTCCTTTGGTGTTTCTAGTTTTTAAATGTTGTGTCTTTGAAAAAAAAACGAGTTTCACATTAATTAAAAGTTATAAATGGCAGGCAGAAATGTGATCAGTATTATGTGGTAGCAAGTTATTATGTTCAGAACTAAATTGGTCTTAGCATAAACACAAAACAAAGTTTTACTCGCAAGCAGCCAGAGCTCCCTGCAGGAAACTACTTTGAAACTAACGCGTTGAAATTGACACGGCACAGCTCCACTGGGGTCCGAGTGCCCCATGACTCACAAGAAAGTCACTAGCAGAAGAAATGAAGTTTAAAATGTTAAATACATTGTAGAAGGAGCTTTAGGGGATTAAGATATTAGACAAATTAGATTAGGAGAATTACTTGCAGTATCATGTAAATAAGAATCTGATGGCAGGGAAAGATTTAATAAAATTAGATGCAGGAAAAATTAGGATATTAAAACAAATTGATAACACAGTGGGAGTTTGTGTGAAGCTACCGACTAAAACCACAGGAAAAGTAATCAGTGAGGCCGTGACAGGTAAAGACAAGATCATAAAAGATTTGGGTAAACATACAGTTGAATTAGAGAAGCATGGCTCTGGAGCAAAAGAAATTGCATCAGAATTAAAAAATCTGACCAAATTGAACAATAACAGAGGAATCATGATACTCCATAGGCAGCCTATGGGCAGTGAGCGTAAGAAATTAACCATATGGAACGATAGATGAAGGGCAGTTATTAATGGCCCTCAGTTTAAAATGATTCATTGTGAGCATCAGGAGACAACATGTCAAGGCTGTGGGGCGTTTTGTAGCCCAATTGTTTGGACAGGGAGTAGTCATATGAAGCACAGGAGACTGTCAGATACTGTGTATTCAGGAGAGTTGATAATGCATTTGCAATGACAGCGATGGGGCGATGCTGCAGCCCCCAGGGAGATTTGGGGCATTCAGTTTTGCCATGATTGTTTTCTGAAATATCAGGCAACTTTAATGATTGAGGTTTGTGACCACAAGGTAGATTTTGACTCCGGAAAGTGTCAATGTAAGTGGGATGGTAGATTAATGACAACGTGTAATTACTGCAAGACCTGTTCCTGTGCTGTACTTTTCTTTGTTCTTTGTTGGTTGTCCCAAAGGGGATTGGGATTGTAGATAGTTACTGCCGTGGGCAGATTATTGTTAAATGTAAATTAATCTATTTCTTCCTACCGCTAGCTTCCTTGGTCATTAAACTGGCGATGAAGAAAAAGGAGACTTGCTTTTCAAAACGGCAGACCACCCTGAATGACCACCATGCTGAAATGAGGATATAAGGTTTGAAAATGCCTCTGTTTGCCTTCGAGGCGGGCCTGGAAGATTGGGGCCAATATGCAGAACTTATGAAGTAATTCTTTCAGGCCAATAGTATCTTGAGGAAGGCCATCAAAAAGTGATTCGCCAAGGGGCGGCATGTGGCGCAGTGGTCAGCACTTGGACTGCGGCGCTGAGGACCCGGGTTCGAATACCAGCCCTGGGTCACTGGCTGTGTGGAGTTTGTACATTCTACCCATGTCTGCGTGGGTTTCACCTCCATAACCCAAAGATGTGCAGGTTAGGTGGATTGATCATACTAAATTGCCCCTGAGTTGTAAAAAAATATTTGGGTACTCCTAAATTTATTTTTAAAAAATGATTCTCCCGACAGCCTGCATGGTCCCGACTTTTGGAATTATAAAGACTTTCCCTTATGCATCAGACTCAGGAGCCACTGCTGACCTGCGGATTACCTCCCCCGAGGATGAAGGGGCTGACCACATTTGCTGGTGGAAAACATGTGGAGGTCAGATCTTCAGAACTCGCAAAGAGAGCACTGCCCACTGCAGTCGATAAGATCACCATGACCCAGGGCCTTAAACATAGCCCCACCAGAAGAAGACAGTATGAGGCAGCTGAACTGCATCACGGTTTGGAAGATGGCGTCGATCCGAGTCACAATGCAAGTGAACGGGCATCCTCTAGTGATGGAGATGGACATGGAGGCTGCTGTCTTCATTGTAGATTAACAGATCTTTTGCCGGCTTTGAGCCAACACGGTTGCATTTGGTACAACGCTGTTTTATTCTAACATGCTGTTTACAGTTCTGTCTTGATACTCTGCACGTGGTGACTCCCTGAGTGTTATGTTAATCAGGTCCTGTCCTTGTCCTGGTCTCTAGATGGACTGGCCACCAGGTGTTGTGTTTCTTCTCTTAGACTGTCTCTGTCCTTGTCTATGATTGGTTGTGGTGTTGTGTGTGCTGATTTGTCTGTTGGTGTGTCTATCATGATGTATGTGTTTGAATATCATGACATTCCCCCCTTTTTTACAAGATTATGTGCCTACGTGATTAGAAATATGAATGTGTCATGAGTGCAGCTAAAAGTGTGTGTGCGTGATATTTACAGCATGTATATGTGGCGTAACTATATACATGGGGCGATGTCGGGTGTGTCATGCTAACGAGGTTGTACCATAACAAAACAGGAAGAAAATACTTTGAAGTGTGGTCCGGTCAAACGAGATCTGGAATGATAAAACAGTAACATGTTACAATACAATAGTGTCTCAACTTTAAAGTGTGAACAGTCTCATAAGTCCAATCTAGTAGGTGTGCGACGAATTCGGGTTGACCGTCAGGGTGGCACTCCATTCATCGGCCGGATTGATGGTGTTGACCCTGTTCACATCAATGACCGCGACCCGGAAGGCATCTTGGTCATCTGTGTCATTGGGCTGGATGTCCTGATGTGCAGGCTGGACGGTCCTTACGTGTCTGCGAGGTTGTCGGAGATGTGTAGGATCCATCGGTTGAACCGCTCGACAGTAGGCAGCGTAGTGGCCCATCTTGCCACATCGTAGGCATTGTCGGTTTTTTGCAGGACATTGCCCTTTTAAATGTACAGCTCCACAGTTGCCTCACGTCATGACGTCACGGCGTTTGTTACGCCACTGCACATGCGCAGTTCGGTCTTGTATCGGGCGTGCCTGCGCAGTGCGTCCCTCGATGTTGCCGTTGGTTTTGGCGCGCACGAGCGCGGGAGACCTCGAAAAGCGCGGGAAACGACCGCCCTCGTCCGGGCCGCGGGCCGGGAGATAATCAATTGCCTGGATGCGTTCAGCTTCGTGGGCGGCCTGGCTTGCCGATTCGATCGCTAGGGACCCCCTCCGTGCCGATTCGGTCGCTAGGGACCCCCTCCGTGCCGATTCGGTCGCCTGAAATTGGGCAAAACGGCTGGTCGCATTTTCATGGAGGACACAGGCTTCCACCGCAGATGCTAAGGTCAGGCCTTTAATTTTAAGAAGCTGCTGGCGTAGGCCGCTGGAGGCAACGCCAAAAACGATCTGGTCCTGGATCAAGGACTCTGAGGTGTGTCTGTTGGTGTGTCTATCATGATGTGTGTGTTTGAATATCATGACACATTCCATATTTTATGTTCTAACATTCTTAAGAACGGATCCCAATGACAGATGTTAGGCTAGCTGGCTTTCTGTTACTCTCCTTTATTGAATAAATGTTACATTAGCTATTTTCTAATCCACTGGGATTAGAAAATCAAGAATCTAAGTAATTTGCAATTTTAGAAGATTATATCCAATCTACTATCTCTGCAGACATTTAAAAAAAATACATTTTATTAAGGCATTTGTGATTTTTAACAACAATTTTGAAATCAAACATAGCACAGTAAATTACACCCCTCCAAACCAACAACCATACCTAGCCAACATGGCTTACACACACATGGACCCCCTCCTCCTCTCGCTGATCCTAAGCTATCTCCCCCTACACCCCCTCCCTAAACCACACCCTCTTCCCACACTCTATCGTATCTGTTGACAGCTTAATTTTCTCCAAAGAAGTCGATAAATGGCTGCCACCTCTGAGCAAACCCTTACGTTGATCCTCTCAGGGCGAACTTAATCGTCTCAAGCCTGAGAAACCCAGCCATGTCACGATTTTGGGGGCTCCGAGTCCCTCCACACCAATAGGATCCGTCTCTGGGCTACCAGGGAGCCAAAACGTCAGCGTCTCTCGCCCTCTGGACACCTGAGTTTTCCGACACTCCAAAAATTGACTCATCTGGACTAGGCGTCGCTCTTGTCTTTAGTACCGTGGTCATGACACCGACACATCCTTGCCAGACTCCCCTAAGGTTCGGACATGCCCAAAACATAAGACATGATTCGCGGACCTTCCCTCACACCGCCAACACCTGTCCTCCACCCCTTCGAAGAACCTGCTCATCAGGGTCACAGTCATATGTGCCCGATGGACCACCTTAATTGTATCAAGCCGGGTCCCTGGCACTTTGAGGCATCAGGGCTAACCATCGTGCCATTGTGACATTTTATCTATCCCGCTATTCTCCAGCTGAACACCACAACCACCTTCTTCCCTCATTCTTAATGTCACTTAGACCCATTTAACTCAGTGGCAATATCCCTGGTGCATACACCTGCTGCATATACAAACATGTTTACTGATGAATTATTTGTTAACCGGATGGAAGCAAAGTTTAACAGGTATTTCAGTCTCACATCAATTTTTAAATATGCAAAGATGCATCCTGATAATTTTAATTAATAAAAACACATACGTACCAGATGGATTCTTACCTGCATTCGCCATTTGAAGATCTCACCACTGGTTAACTGGGCGTTGGGTGTTGGCAGTTTGATCCCAGTCACTCTAGAAATCACACGATGAGCTGGGTTGGCTTAATGTAAACAATCCAATTAACCAGCTTGTCCCGCCTATTTAACTATATTGTTTTCTGTATTGAGAAAGAGTTGAATGTTAAATTTAGTTCTTTTTCTTATAAATATATTCATTGAATTTCAAACAACGAACAATAACAAAAATATCAACAGACAAGTATACAGAATATATAGGTAAAAAATCTTAAAAGTTATATCCATATACATTGATCTTTTTAACTATAACAATCAAACTGTGCCCATTATAACCTAACCCGCTTAGTCTTGACCATGACCAGTTAATTAATTTTGAGAAGAATGGCCGCCACCTTTGGTAGAACCTCCCCACTGAGCCCCTCATGATATATTTCATTTTCTCCAGTTGTAGGAATTACATCATATCCTCCAACCATGCGGATACTTTAGATGGAGTGGGAGATCTCCAATTGAGCAATATTCGCCTGGTTCCGAAAGTGGCAAAGGGCGAGAACCTCCACACCCACCCACGAATGGAATGAGCCAGTGACCCTAAATATTGGCTACTAGTGATGATGTGGAGATGCCGGCGTTGGACGGGGGTGGGCACAGTAAGAAGTCTCACAACACAAGGTTAAAGTCCAACAGGTTTATTTGAAATCACAAGCTTGCGGAACGCTGCTCCTTCATCAGGTAAAGCCCCCACATGATGAAGGAGCAGCGTCTGCAAGCTTGTCATTTTAAATAAACCCGTTGGACTTTAACCTGGTTTTGTGAGAAGTCTTACATTGCTACCAGTGGGCAAGGCTCTAGGGCCATCTGTAAAATCTTAGATAGTGTATCAACAAAGGAAACCTAGTAGTCAGAAAGTTTAGGACAATACCAAAACACATGGGTGTGTTTAGCTGGTGTAAGTGAACAGCAATCACACTTATTCATCATATTGTCGCCTTAGTCCAATGTGTTCTATGTAATACTTTGAACTGAATCAAACTCAATCTTGTGCAAAAGAAGTGGAATTCTCCCTGTAGAGGGCTTCCCTCCAAGCCTTATCAGTAAGGCTTAGCTCCTATTTCTCCTTTACTACAGATTCACCTGAGGAAGGAGCAGTGCTCTGAAAGCTAGTGATTTGAAACAAACCTGTTGGACTTTAACCTAGTGTTGTAAGACTTCTTACTGTGTACATTCAAAGGGCCAGGATCCGAAAAAGAATAAGGCCATAGAAGTTTGAAATAGATCCTCTGTCCAAAACCTTGGAAGAAAATTCATCTTGGGCAACAAGATGTGTTGCTAACTTTTAGTCTTAGTTTAATTGCTCTTGTTCTATCACCTTTGCTCTTGAGTCGCCAGGTATCTTTCTGATACCGCCACGTGGTTCAAGTTCGAGTAATGATCAATAATCCAACACACTGCTTAGTAAGAGTTAAATCAACGCACATTTATTATATACAGTAATCAATACTTATATACCTATATTCTACTTCTAAGCTACTTCCTACAATCTAACAGGCCAATACTTAACTTTGGAAATGGCCCACCAGGTCAGGGAAACAAATAGCCTTTCATATGGGTTCTGAGCCTACGGGATTCAGAGCTGGTACAGGTCGATAGTCAGGAGTGCCTATCTTGTAGCGAGCGTTGGAGTAAAACTTATGATTTCAGCAGCTGTTGTAGAAGGTCAGCAGAAGGGTTGCAGCTAGGTGATGGAGGGTTGAGAGAGAGGAGAGAGCGATTTGACGTTGGCCTCTATTCTTATGGTCCCCAGGGGCTTCCCGCCTTTCGGGGCGGCCCCTGTACCTGGTTCCAAGTGATTGGACTTCGCCCCAATCATTTGGTTCGATATTCTCCAATGCTGATTCCTTGATCGATGGGCAGTCTTGGGGGGGTCGCTTACCTCTCTTTGTGTAAGCCCCTGCTGGCGCCGAAGAGTCTGAGTTGGCTTTATGTATCTAATTTGTTGCACATTGTTCCCGGGGATGGCCACTTAATATTCATGGCCGGTGTGTTGTTATGTTGATGGCTGCAGGTACCGAGTCTGTCTGGCCTCCTCAGAGGCGAATCCAGTTTTACCTGCAGCTGTCTGTTTGAGTCCTGTTGGCTGATTTTCCCATCAGCCTCTTCCGTTTGCCATTTTAAATCGGGGTTTGCCATTCTAAATCGGGAGTTAGCCATTTTAAATGGCTACAGGTGGCACAATGGTTAGCACTTCTGCCTCACAGCGCCTGGGACCGGTGTTCAATTCCGGCCACTGTGTGGAGTTTGCACTTTCTCCCCGTGTTTGCGTGGATTTCCTCCAGGTGCTCCGGTTTCCTCCCACAGTCCAAAGGTGTGCTGGTTAGGTGGATTGGCCCTGCTAAATTGCTCCTTAATGTCCAGGAATGTGCAGGTTAGGTTCTGATTTATGGGGATAGGGTGGGGTGGATGGGGAGTGTAAATAGGTAGTAGAGTGCTCATTTGAAGTGTTGGTGCAGACTCGATGAGCAGAATGGCCTCCTTCTGCACTGTAGAGATTCTATGATTTAATAGTTTGAATCCTGCCTAAAAGAGATAAAGGATGATTACTCCACCTCTGCATGTTTGCTTTAACATTACCAATGAAGCTCGAATAGTCCAGTTTATGAAGTAATGCCCAGTTATGGGCTAAGTGGACCCTCAGATATCGGAAATTAGAGGACGAGAGACAAAATGACATTGAACTAAGTTAAAGTGGATTCACCGGAAAACACTCACTCTTACTCACATTTAATTTCTAACCTGAGAAGGTACCAAATGTTGTGAGTATCCACATTATGTTGTCTGCTGAGGGGGCCAGGTCTGTAATATACAGAAGTAGACTATCTGCATAGAATGATACCCGGTGCCCTTCCACCCATTGGACTACCTAACGCTATCGAGAGGGGCTAAATCGCTAATGCAAAGAGCAGCGAGGAAAGGGGACGCCCCTGTCAAGTGCCGCTAATGGAAAGTATTCTGAAGTTAGCGTATTCGCACGGATGTTGGCTTTAGGGACATTGTACATCAGACGAATCCAGGAGATAAATATAGGGCCGAAATCAAATCTCCCCCAAATCTCAAACAGGTAGTTAGTTCCATTCCACCCTGTCAAATGTTTTTTAGCATCCAAAGATACTATGACTTCAGGTTACAGGTCAGTGGAGGGGGAAACGACAATGCTTAAGAGGCGTCAAACATTGGCCGACAACTGGCGTCCTTTAATAAAGCTTGTCTGATCCTCCAGATGTAATAACTGGGAGACAGGGCAAGGGAGGCAGGACCTTAGCCAGCAGTTTAACATCTGTGTTAAGAAGTGAAATGGGTCAGTATGTATCTCCTCCAGCCCTCAATATCTTTGAGGTTAAGATTGAGGAATAATTAAAGTATCCATTCCCTGTAAGAACACTATTCACAACGTGCTATGCTGCTCTTGATTGTCCATGTTCCGCACTGTAACCAATCACTATTTGTTCATGCACCACTGTGAATGTATTCTATCGATTATTCTTCTGTCTACTATGTACGTACTGTGTATGTTCCCTTGGCCACAGAAAAATACTTTTCACTGTACTTCGGTACATGTGACAATAATTATCAATCAAATCAAAATCAATCACTTATAGCTACCATTTAAATTAAGTGCTTGCCTTCACTTGAACACCTAAGGTTTCTTGCTCCAGTACACATTCTGGATGCAGTGACCGCAATGCATTGATGCACATTTTCCCCGCAACAGCCAATCAGCATCTCCGCTCTACTGTCCTCTGCTGGATGCTTGCCTTCACTTGAACACCTAGAGTGTCTTGCTCAGGTACACTTTCTGGATGCAGTGACCGCAAGGCACTGATGCAAATTTTCCCCGCAACAGCCAATCAGCAGCTCCGCTCTACTGCCCTCCGCTGGATGCTTGCCTTCACTTGAACACCTAGGGTGTCTTGCTCCGGTACACTTTCTGGATGCAGTGACTGCAATGTACTGATGCAAATTTCCCCGCAACGGCCAATCAGCATCTCCGCTCTACTGCCATCTGCTAGATGCTTGCCTTCACTTGAACACTGAGGGTGTCTTGCTGAGGTACACTTTCTGGATGCAGTGAGCGCAATGCACTGATGCAAAAGTTCCACGCAACAGCCAATCAGCAGATCCGCTCTACAGCCCTCTGCTGGGTGCTTGCCTTCATTTGAACACCTAGGGTGTCTTGCTCTGGTACACTTTCTGGATGCAGTGACTGCAATGCATTGATACACATTTTCCCCGCAACAGCCAATCAGCATCTCCGCTCTACTGCCCTCTGCTGGATGCTTGCCTTCACTTGAACACCTAGGGTGTCTTGTTCCGGTACACTTTCTGGATGCAGTGACCTCAATGCAATGATGCAAATTTTCCCCACAACAGCCAATCAGCAACTCCGTTCTACTTGCCCTCTGCTGGATGCTTGCCTTCATTTCAACACCTAGGTTGTCTTGCTCAGGTACTTTCTGGATGCTGTGACCGCAATGCATTGATGCAAATCTTCCCCACAACAGCCAATCAGCAGCTTCGCTCTACTGCCCTCTGTTGGATGCTTGCCTTCACTTGAACACAGAGGGTGTCTTGATCAGGTACACTGTCTGGAAGCTGAGACTGCAATGCACTGATGCAAATTTTCCCCTCAACAGCCAAACAGCAGCTCTGCTCTACTGCCCTCTGCTGGATGTTTGCCTTCACTTGAACACATAGGATGTCTTGCTCCGGTACACTTTCTGGATGCAGTGACCGCAATGCACTGATGCAAATTTTCCCTGCAACAGCCAATCAGCAGCTCCATTCTACTGCCCTCTGCTGGATGCTTGCCTTCACTTGAACACCTAGGGTGTCTTGCTCAGGCACACTTTCTGGATGCAGTGACCGCACTGCACTGATGCAGATTTTCCCCACAACAGCCAATCAGCAGCTCCGCTCTACTGCCCTCAGCAATCAGGAACCTGACAGAGGGACAGTGATCTAGAACTTGACACGGGAATGGAGTCAAGAACCTGACAAAGAGACAGTGAAACCTGACCCATGGGCGGTGATCTGGTACCTGACAGAGGGACAGTGAGAGTGATCAGGTACCTGACACAAGGACAGTGAGAGTGATCAGCAACCTGACACAGGGGCAGTGAGAGTGATCAGGTACCTGACACAAGGACAGTGAGAGTGATCAGCAACCTGGCACAGGGACAGTGAGAGTGATCAGGTACCTGACACAAGGACAGTGAGAGTGATCAGCAACCTGACACAAGGACAGTTAGAGTGATCAGGTACCTGGCACAAGGACAGTGAGAGTGATCAGCAACCTGACACAGGGACAGTGAGAATGATCAGGAACCTGACACAGGGACAGTGAGAGTGATCAGCAACCTGACACAGGGACAGTGAGAGTGATCAGGAACCTGACACAGGGACAGTGAGAGTGATCAGCAACCTGACACAGGGACAGTGAGAGTGATCAGCAACCTGACACAGGGACAGTGAGAGTGTTCAGGTACCTGACACAAGGACAGTGAGAGTGATCAGCAACCTGACACAGGGGCAGTGAGAGTGATCAGGTACCTGACACAAGGACAGTGAGAGTGATCAGCAACCTGACACAAGGACAGTTAGAGTGATCAGGTACCTGGCACAAGGACAGTGAGAGTGATCATCAACCTGACACAAGGACAGTTAGAGTGATCAGCAACCTGACACAGGGACAGTGGGAGTGATCAGGTACCTGACACAAGGACAGTGAGAGTGATCAGCAACCTGGCACAGGGACAGTGAGAGTGATCAGGTACTTGACACAAGGACAGTGAGAGTGATCAGCAACCTGACAAAAGGACAGTTAGAGTGATCAGGTACCTGGCACAAGGACAGTGAGAGTGATCAGCAACCTGACAAAAGGACAGTTAGAGTGATCAGGTACCTGGCACAAGGACAGTGAGAGTGATCAGCAACCTGACAAAAGGACAGTTAGAGTGATCAGGTACCTGGCACAAGGACAGTGAGAGTGATCAGCAACCTGACACAGGGACAGTGAGAGTGATCAGGTACCTGGCACAAGGACAGTGAGAGTGATCAGGCACCTGACACAGGGACAGTGAGAGTGATCAGCAACCTGACACAGGGACAGTGAGAGTGATCAGGAACCTGACACAGGGACAGTGAGAGTGATCAGCAACCTGACACAGGGACAGTGAGAGTGATCAGGAACCTGACACAGGGACAGTGAGAGTGATCAGCAACCTGACACAGGGACAGTGAGAGTGATCAGGAACCTGACACAGGGACAGTGAGAGTGATCAGCAACCTGACACAGGGACAGTGAGAGTGATCAGCAACCTGACACAGGGACAGTGAGAGTGATCAGGAACCTGACACAGGGACAGTGAGAGTGATCAGCAACCTGACACAGGGACAGTGAGAGTGATCAGCAACCTGACACAGGGACAGTGACAGTGATCAGGTACCTGGCACAAGGACAGTGAGAGTGATCAGCAACCTGACACAGGGACAGTGAGAGTGATCAGGTACCTGGCACAAGGACAGTGAGAGTGATCAGGCACCTGACACAGGGACAGTGAGAGTGATCAGCAACCTGACACAGGGACAGTGAGAGTGATCAGGAACCTGACACAGGGACAGTGAGAGTGATCAGCAACCTGACACAGGGACAGTGAGAGTGATCAGGAACCTGACACAGGGACAGTGAGAGTGATCAGCAACCTGACACAGGGACAGTGAGAGTGATCAGGAACCTGACACAGGGACAGTGAGAGTGATCAGCAACCTGACACAGGGACAGTGAGAGTGATCAGCAACCTGACACAGGGACAGTGAGAGTGATCAGGAACCTGACACAGGGACAGTGAGAGTGATCAGCAACCTGACACAGGGACAGTGAGAGTGATCAGCAACCTGGCACAGGGACAGTGAGAGTGATCAGGTACTTGACACAAGGACAGTGAGAGTGATCAGCAACCTGACACAGGGACAGTGAGAGTGATCAGGAACCTGACACAGGGACAGTGAGAGTGATCAGCAACCTGACACAGGGACAGTGAGAGTGATCAGGTACCTGACACAAGGACAGTGAGAGTGATCAGCAACCTGACACAGGGGCAGTGACAGTGATCAGGTACCTGACACAAGGACAGTGAGAGTGATCAGCAACCTGGCACAGGGACAGTGAGAGTGATCAGGTACCTGACACAAGGACAGTGAGAGTGATCAGCAAACTGACACAAGGATAGTTAGAGTGATCAGGTACCTGGCACAAGGACAGTGAGAGTGATCAGCAACCTGACACAGGGACAGTGCGAGTGATCAGGTACCTGACACAAGGACAGTTAGAGTGATCAGCAACCTGACACAGGGACAGTGGGAGTGATCAGGTACCTGACACAAGGACAGTGAGAGTGATCAGCAACCTGACACAGGGACAGTGAGAGTGATCAGCAACCTGACACAGGGACAGTGAGAGTGATCAGGTACCTGGCACAAGGACAGTGAGAGTGATTAGGTACCTGACATAGGGACAGTGAGAGTGATTAGGGACCTGACACAGGGACAGTGAGAGTGATCAGGCACCTGACACAAGGACAGTTAGAGTGATCAGCAACCTGACACAGGGACAGTGAGAGTGATCAGGTACCTCACACAAGGACAGTGAGAGTGATCAGCAACCTGACACAGGGACAGTGAGAGTGATCAGGTACCTAGCACAGGGACAGTGAGAGTGATCAGGTACCTGACACAAGGACAGTGAGAGTGAGCAGCAACCTGACACAGGGACAGTGAGAGTGATCAGCAACCTGACACAGGGACAGTGAGAGTGATCAGGTACCTGACACAAGGACAGTGAGAATGATCAGCAACCTGGCACAGGGACAGTGAGAGTGATCAGGTACCTGATACAAGGACAGTGAGAGGGATCAGCAACCTGACACTAGGACAGTCAGAGTGATCAGGTACCTGACACAAGGACAGTGAGAGTGATCAGGTACCTGACACAAGGACAGTGAGAGTGATCAGCAAACTGACACAAGGACAGTTAGAGTGATCAGGTACCTGACACAAGGACAGTGAGAGTGATCAGGTACCTGACACAAGGACAGTTAGAGTGATCAGCAACCTGACACAGGGACAGTGAGAGTGATCAGGTACCTGACACAGTGACAGTCAGAGTGATCAGGAACCTGGCACAGGACAGTGAGGGTGATCAGGCACCTGACACAGGGACAGTGAGAGTGATCAGGTACCTGACACAAGGACAGTGAGAGTGATCAGGTACCTGGCACAGGGACAGTGAGAGTGATCAGGTACCTGACACAAGGACAGTTAGAGTGATCAGCAACCTGACACAGGGACAGTGAGAGTGATCAGCAACCTGACACAGGGACAGTGAGAGTGATCAGGTACCTGACACAAGGACAGTGAGAGTGATCAGCAACCTGGCACAGGGACAGTGAGAGTGATCAGGTACCTGATACAAGGACAGTGAGAGTAATCAGCAACCTGACACAGGGACAGTGAGAGTGATCAGGTACGTGGCACAGGGACAGTGAGAGTGATCAGCAACCTGACACAGGGACAGTGAGAGTAATCAGGTACCTGGCACAAGGACAGTTAGAGTGATCAGCAACATGACACAAGGACAGTGAGAGTGATCAGGTACCTGACACAAGGACAGTGAGAGTGATCAGGTACCTGGCACAGGGACAGTGAGAGTGATCAGGTACCTGACACAAGGACAGTTAGAGTGATCAGCAACCTGACACAGGGACAGTGAGAGTGATCAGCAACCTGACACAGGGACAGTGAGAGTGATCAGGTACCTGACACAAGGACAGTGAGAGTGATCAGCAACCTGGCACAGGGACAGTGAGAGTGATCAGGTACCTGATACAAGGACAGTGAGAGTGATCAGCAACATGACACAAGGACCGTTAGAGTGATCAGGTACCTGACACAAGGACAGTGAGAGTGATCAGGTACCTGACACAAGGACAGTGAGAGTGATCAGCAACCTGACACAGGGACAGTGAGAGTGATCAGGTACCTGACACAAGGACAGTTAGAGTGATCAGGTACCTGACACAGGGACAGTGAGAGTGATCAGGTACCTGGCACAAGGACAGTGAGAGTGATCAGGTACCTGGCACACGGACAGTGAGAGTGATCAGGTACCTGACACAGGGACAGTGAGAGTGATCAGGTACCTGGCACAGGACAGTGAGGGTGATCAGGTACCTGACACAGGGACAGTGAGAGTGATCAGGTACCTGGCACAGGGACAGTGAGAGTGATTAACAACCTGACACAGGGACAGTGAGAGTGATCAGGTACCTGGCACAGGGAGAGTGAGAGTGATTAACAACCTGACACAGGGACAGTGAGAGTGATCAGGTACCTGACACAAGGACAGTGAGAGTAATCAGCAGCCTGACACAGGGACAGTGAGAGTGATCAGGTACCTGGCACAGGGACAGTGAGAGTGATCAGGTACCTGACACAGGGACAGTGAGAGTGATCAGCAACCTGACACAGGGACAGTGAGAGTGATCAGGTACCTGGCACAGGGACAGTGAGAGTGATCAGTTACCTGACACAGGGACAGTGAGAGTGATCAGCAACCTGACACAGGGACAGTGAGAGTGATCAGGTACCGGACACAGGGACAGTGAGAGTGATCAGGTACCTGGCACAAGGACAGTGAGAGTGATCAGCAACCTGGCACATGGACAGTTAGAGTGATCAGCAACCTGACACAAGGACAGTGAGAGGGATCAGTAACCTGACACAAGAACAGTGAGAGTGATCAGCAACCTGACACAAGGACAGTGAGAGTGATCAGGTACCTGACACAAGGACAGTGAGAGTGATCAGCAACCTGACACAAGGACAGTTAGAGTGATCAGCAACCTGGCACAGGGACAGTGAGAGTGATCAGCAACCTGACACAGGGACAGTGAGAGTGATCAGGTACCTGGCACAGGGACAGTGAGAGTGATCAGGTGCCTGACACAAGGACAGTGAGAGTGATCAGCAACCTGACACAGGGACAGTGAGAGTGATTAGGTACCTGTCACAGGGACAGTGAGAGTGATCAGGTACCTGACACAAGGACAGTGAGAGTAATCAGTAACCTGACACAGGGACAGTGAGAGTGATTAGGTACCTGGCACAGGGACAGTGAGAGTGATCAGGTACCTGGCACAGGGACAGTGAGAGTGATCAGGTACCTGGCACAAGGACAGTGAGAGTAATCAGTAACCTGACACAGGGACAGTGAGAGTGATTAGGTACCTGGCACAGGGACAGTGAGAGTGATCAGGTACCTGGCACAGGGACAGTGAGAGTGATTAACAACCTGACACAGGGACAGTGAGAGTGATCAGGTACCTGACACAAGGACAGTGAGAGTGATCAGGTACCTGGCACAGGGACAGTGAGAGTAATCAGGTACCTGACACAAGGACAGTGAGAGTAATCAGCAACCTGACACAGGGACAGTGAGAGTGATTAACAACCTGACACAGGGACAGTGAGAGTGATCAGGTACCTGACACAAGGACAGTGAGAGTGATCAGGTACCTGGCACAGGGACAGTGAGAGTAATCAGGTACCTGACACAAGGACAGTGAGAGTGATCAGGTACCTGGCACAGGGACAGTGAGAGTGATCAGGTACCTGGCACAGGGACAGTGAGAGTAATCAGGTACCTGGCACAGGGACAGTGAGAGTGATTAACAACCTGGCACAGGGACAGTGAGAGTGATTAACAACCTGACACAAGGACAGTGAGAGTGATCAGGTACCTGACACAGGGACAGTGAGAGTGATCAGAAACCTGACACAGGGACAGTGAGAGTGATCGGGTACCTGGCACAGGGACAGTGAGAGTGATCAGGTACCTGGCACAGGGACAGTGAGAGTGATCAGGTACCTGACACAGGGACAGTGAGAGTGATCAGCAACCTGGCACAGGGACAATGAGAGTGTTCAGGTACCTGACACAGACACAGTGAGAGTGATCAGGTACCTGGCAAAGGGACAGTGAGAGTGATCAGGTACCTGACGCAGGGACAGTGAGAGTGATCAGAAACCTGACACAGGGACAGTGAGAGTGATCGGGTACCTGACACAGGGACAGTGAGAGTGATCAGGTACCTGGCACAGGGACAGTGAGAGTGATCAGATACCTGACACAAGGACAGTGAGAGTGATCAGGTACCTGACACAGGGACAGTGAGAGCATTCAGGTACCTGACACAGGGACAGTTTGAGTGATCAGGTAACTGGCACAGGGACAGTGAGAGTGATTAGGTACCTGACACAAGGACAGTGAGAGTGATCAGGTACCTGACACAGGGACAGTGACAGTGATCAGCAACCTGGCACAGGGACAGTGAGAGTGATCAGCAACCTGGCACAGGGACAGTGAGAGTGATCAGCAACCTGACACAAGGACAGTGAGAGTGATCAGGTACCTGACACAGGGACAGTGAGAGTTATCAGGTACCTGGCACAGGGACAGTGAGAGTGATCAGCAGCCGGACACAAGGACAGTGAGAGTGATCAGGTACCTTGCACAGGGACAGTGAGAGTGATCAGGTACCTGACACAAGGACAGTTAGAGTGATCAGCAACCTGACTCAAGGACAGTGAGAGTGATCAGGTACCTGACACAAGGACAGTGAGAGTGATCAGCAACCTGACACAAGGACAATTAGAGTGATCAGCAACCTGGCACAGGGACAGTGAGAGTGATCAGCAACCTGTGGCGCACAAAGACTCCGTGAGACAAACAGAGTGAAGTCGATGAGGCTTTATTAAGCGTGTCTGTTCCCCAGCAGCCCGATAGTAAACTGGCATGCGGGGGAAGGCACCGGCTTCTTATACTTCGCCTTCAGGGCGGAATATGAGGTCAACGGCCAACCAGGACTCGGGATCTGTCAGCCAATGACATTAGGGCTTCCAGTCCCACATGACCCCCAATACATACTACCACACAACCTGACACAGGGACAGTGAGAGTGATCAGGTGCCTGACACAGGGACAGTGAGAGTGATCAGGCACCTGGCACAAGGACAGTGAGAGTGATCAGCAACCTGACACAGGGACAGTGAGAGTGATCAGGTGCCTGACACAGGGACAGTGAGAGTGATCAGGTGCCTGACACAGGGACAGTGAGAGTGATCAGGTGCCTGACACAAGGACAGTGAGAGTGATCAGGTACCTGACACAGGGACAGTGAGAGTGATCAGCAACCTGACACAGGGACAGTGAGAGTGATCAGGCACCTGACACAAGGACAGTGAGAGTGATCAGGTACCTGACACAAGGACAGTGAGAGTGATCAGCAACCTGACACAGGGACAGTGAGAGTGATCAGGTACCTGACACAGGGACTGTGAGAGTGATCAGCAACCTGACACAGGGACAGTGAGAGTGATCAGCAACCTGGCACAAGGACAGTGAGAGTAATCAGCAGCCTGACACAGGGACAGTGAGAGTGATGAGGTACCTGGCACAAGGACAATGAGAGTAATCAGCAGCCTGACACAGGGACAGTGAGAGTGATCAGGTACCTGGCACAGGGACAGTGAGAGTGATCAGGTACCTGACACAGGGACAGTGAGAGTGATCAGCAACCTGATACAGGGACAGTGAGAGTGATCAGGTGCCTGACACAGGGACAGTGAGAGTGATCAGGTACCTGGCACAGGGACAGTGAGAGTGATCAGGTACCTGACACAGGGACAGTGAGAGTGATCAGGTACCTGGCACAAGGACAGTGAGAGTGATCAGGCACCTGACACAAGGACAGTGAGAGTGATCAGGTACCTGGCACAAGACCAGTGAGAGTGATCAGTCACCTGACACAAGGACAGTGAGAGTGATCAGGCACCTGACACAAGGACAGTAAGAGTGATCAGCAACCTGACACAGGGACAGTGAGAGCGATCACCAACCTGACACAGGGACAGTTCGAGTGATCAGCAACCTGACACAGGGACAGTGAGAGTGATCAGCAACCTGGCACAGGGACAGTGAGAGTAATCAGCAACCTGACACAAGGACAGTGAGAGTGATCAGGTACCTGGCACAGGGACAGTGAGAGTGATCAGCAACCTGGCACAAGGACAGTGAGAGTGATCAGCAACCTGACGCAGGGACATTGAGAGTGATCAGGTGCCTGACACAGGGACAGTGAGAGTGATCAGGTGCCTGACACAGGGACAGTGAGAGTGATCAGGTGCCTGACACAAGGACAGTGAGAGTGATCAGGTACCTGACACAGGGCCAGTGAGAGTGATCAGCAACCTGACACAGGGACAGTGAGAGTGATCAGGCACCTGACACAAGGACAGTGAGAGTGATCAGGTACCTGACACAAGGACAGTGAGAGTGATCAGCAACCTGACACAGGGACAGTGAGAGTGATCAGGTACCTGAGACAGGGACTGTGAGAGTGATCAGCAACCTGACACAGGGACAGTGAGAGTGATCAGCAACCTGGCACAAGGGCAGTGAGAGTAATCAGCAGCCTGACACAGGGACAGTGAGAGTGATGAGGTACCTGGCACAAGGACAGTGAGAGTAATCAGCAGCCTGACACAGGGACAGTGAGAGTGATCAGGTACCTGGCACAGGGACAGTGAGAGTGATCAGGTACCTGACACAGGGACAGTGAGAGTGATCAGCAACCTGACACAGGGACAGTGAGAGTGATCAGGTGCCTGACACAGGGACAGTGAGAGTGATCAGGTGCCTGACACAGGGACAGTGAGAGTGATCAGGTACCTGACACAGGGACAGTGAGAGTGATCAGGTACCTGGCACAAGGACAGTGAGAGTGATCAGGCACCTGACACAAGGACAGTGAGAGTGATCAGGTACCTGGCACAAGGACAGTGAGAGTGATCAGGCACCTGACACAAGGACAGTGAGAGTGATCAGGCACCTGACACAAGGACAGTTAGAGTGATCAGCAACCTGACACAGGGACAGTGAGAGCGATCAGCAACCTGACACAGGGACAGTGAGAGTGATCAGCAACCTGGCACAGGGACAGTGAGAGTAATCAGCAACCTGACACAAGGACAGTGAGAGTGATCAGGTACCTGGCACAGGGACAGTGAGAGTGATCAGCAACCTGGCACAAGGACAGTGAGAGTGATCAGCAACCTGACGCAGGGACAGTGAGAGTGATCAGGTACCTGGCACAAGGACAGTGAGAGTAATCAGCAGCCTGACACAGGGACAGTGAGAGTGATCAGGTACCTGGCACAGGGACAGTGAGAGTGATCAGCAACCTGGCACAGGGACAGTGAGAGTGTTCAGGTACCTGGCACAGGGACAGTGAGAGTGATCGGGTACCTGACACAGGGACAGTGAGAGTGATCAGGTACCTGGCACAGGGACCGTGAGAGTGATCGGGTACCTGACACAGGGACAGTGAGAGTGATCATGCACCTGACGCAGGGACAGTGACAGTGATCAGGTACCTGACACAGGGACAGTGAGAGTGATCAGTAACCTGGCACAGGGACAGTGAGAGTGATCAGGTACCTGGCACAGGGACAGTGAGAGTGATCAGGTACCTGACACAAGGACAGTGAGAGTGATCAGTAACCTGGCACAGGGATAATGAGAGTGTTCAGGTACCTGGCACAAGGACAGTGAGAGTGATCAAGTACCTGACACAAAGACAGTGAGAGTGATCAGGTACCTGGCACAGGGACAGTGAGAGTGATCAGCAACCTGACACAGGGACAGTGAGAGTGATCAGTAACCTGGCACAGGGACAATGAGAGTGTTCAGGTACCTGACACAAGGACAGTGAGAGTGATCAGGTACCTGGCACAGGGACAGTGAGAGTGATCAGGTACCTGGCACAAGGACAGTGAGAGTGATCAGATACCTGACACAGGGACAGTGAGAGCGATCAGCAACCTGACACAGGGACAGTGAGAGTGATCAGGTACCTGGCACAGGGACAGTGAGAGTGATCAGGTACCTGACACAGGGACAGTGAGAGTGATCAGGTACCTGACACAAGGACAGTGAGAGTGATCAGGTACCTGACACAAGGACAGTGAGAGTGATCAGGTACCTGATACAAGGACAGTGAGAGTGATCAGGTACCTGACACAAGGACAGTGAGAGTGATCAGGTACCTGGCACAGGGACAGTGAGAGTGATCAGGTACCTGGCACAGGGGCAGTGAGAGTGATCAGGTACCTGGGACAGGGACAGTGAGAGTGATCAGGAACCTGACACAGGGACAATGAGAGTGTTCATGTACCTGGCACAGGGACAGTGAGAGTGATCAGGTACCCGGCACAAGGACAGTGAGAGTGATCAGATACCTGACACAGGGACAGTGAGAGTTATCAGGTACCTGACACAGGGACAGTGAGAGCGATCAGCAACCTGACACAGGGACAGTGAGAGCGATCAGCAACCTGACACAGGGACAGTGAGAGTGATCAGGTACGTGACACAGGGACAGTGAAAGTGATCAGGTACCTGACACAGGGACAGTGTGAGTGATCAGGTACCTGACACAGGGACAGTGAAAGTGTTCAGCAACCTGACACAGGGACAGTGAGAGTCATCAGCAACCTGACACAGGGACAGTGAGAGTGATCAGGTACCTGGCACAGGGACAGTGAGAGTGATCAGGTACCTGGCACAGGGACAGTGAGAGTGATCAGGTACCTGACACAGGGACAGTGAGAGCGATCAGGTACCTGACACAGGGACAGTGAGAGTGATCAGGTACCTGACACAGAGACAGTGAGAGTGATCAGGTACCTGGCACAGGGACAGTGAGAGTGATCAGGTACCTGGCACAGGACATAGAACATAGAACATAGAAAATACAGCACAGAACAGGCTCTTCGGCCCACGATGTTGTGCCGAACCTTTGTCCTAGATTAATCATAGATTATCATTGAATTTACAGTGCAGAAGGAGGCCATTCGGCCCTTTGAGTCTGCACCGGCTCTTGGAAAGAGCACCATACCCAAACTCAACACCTCCACCCAACACCAAGGGCAATTTGGACATTAAGGGCAATTTATCATTGGCCAATTCACCTTACCCGCACATCTTTGGACTGTGGGAGGAAACCGGAGCACCCGGAGGAAACCCACGCAGACACGGGGAGGACGTGCAGACTCCGCACAGACAATGACCCAAGCCGGAATCGAACCTGGGACCATGGAGCTGTGAAGCAATTGCGCTATCCACAATGCTACCGTGCTGCCCTTAAGAACAAATAAATCTACACTATATCATTTTACCGTCATCCATGTACCTATCCAATAGCTGCTTGAAGGTCCCTAATGTTTCCGACTCAACAACTTCCACAGGCAGTGCATTCCATGCCCCCACTACTCTCTGGGTAAAGAGCCTACCTCTGATATCCCTCCTATATCTTCCACCTTTCACCTTAAATTTATGTCCCCTTGTAATGGTGTGTTCCACCCGGGGAAAAAGTCTCTGACTGTCTACTCTATCTATTCCCCTGACCATCTTATAAACCTCTATCAAGTCGCCCCTCATCCTTCTCCGCTCTAATGAGAAAAGGCCTAGCACCCTCAACCTTTCCTCGTAAGACCTACTCTCCATTCCAGGCAACATCCTGGTAAATCTTCTTTGCACCTTTTCCAGAGTTTCCACATCCTTCCTAAAATGAGGCGACCAGAACTGTACACAGTACTCCAAATGTGGCCTTACCAAAGTTTTGTACAGCTGCATCATCACCTCACGGCTCTTAAATTTAATCCCTCTGTTAATGAACGCGAGCACACCATAGGCTTTCTTCACAGCTCTATCCACTTGAGTAGCAACTTTCAAAGATGTATGAACATAGACCCCAAGATCTCTCTGCTCCTCCACATTGCCAAGAACTCTACCGTTAACCCTATATTCCGCATTCATATTTGTCCTTCCAAAATGGACAACCTCACACTTTTCAGGGTTAAACTCCATCTGCCACTTCTCAGCCCAGCTCTGCATCCTATCTATGTCTCTTTGCAGCCGACAACAGCCCTCCTTACTATCCACAACTCCACCAATCTTCGTATCGTCTGCAAATTTACTGACCCACCCTTCAACTCCCTCATCCAAGTCATTAATGAAAATCACAAACAGCAGAGGACCCAGAACTGATCCCTGCGGTACGCCACTGGTAACTGGGATCCAGGCTGAATATTTGCCACCCACCACCACTCTCTGACTTCTATCGGTTAGCCAGTTCGTTATCCAACTGGCCAAATTTCCCACTATCCCATGCCTCCTTACTTTCTGCATAAGCCTACCATGGGGAACTTTATCAAATGCCTTACTAAAACCCATGTACACTACATCCACTGCTTTACCTTCATCCACATGCTTGGTCACCTCCTCAAAGAATTCAATAAGATTTGTAAGGCAAGACCTACCCCTCACAAATCCGTGCTGACTATCCCTAATCAAGCAGTGTCTTTCCAGATGCTCAGAAATCCTATCCTTCAGTACCCTTTCCATTACTTTGCCTACCACCGAAGTAAGACTAACTGGCCTGTAATTCCCAGGGTTATCCCTAGTTCCTTTTTTGAACAGGGGCACAACATTCGCCACTCTCCAATCCCTTGGTACCACCCCTGTTGACAGTGAGGACGAAAAGATCATTGCCAACGGCTCTGCAATTTCATCTCTTGCTTCCCATAGAATCCTTGGATATATCCCGTCAGGCCCGGGGGACTTGTCTATCCTCAAGTTTTTCAAAATGCCCAACACATCTTCCTTCCTGACAAGTATGTCCTCGAGCTTACCAATCTGTTTCACACTGTCCTCTCCAACAATATCGCCCCTCTCATTTGTAAATACAGAAGAAAAATACTCATTCAAGACCTCTCCTATCTCTTCAGACTCAATGCACAATCTCCCGCTACTGTCCTTGATCGGACCTACCCTCGCTCTAGTCATTCTCATATTTCTCACATATGTGTAAAAGGCCTTGGGGTTTTCCTTGATCCTACCCGCCAAAGATTGTTCATGCCCTCTCTTAGCTCTCCTAATCCCTTTCTTCAGTTCCCTCCTGGCTATCTTGTATCCCTCCAATGCCCTGTCTGAACCTTCTTTCCTCAGCCTTACATAAGTCACCTTTTTCCTTTTAACAAGACATTCAACCTCTCTTGTCAACCATGGTTCCCTCACTCGACCATCTCTTCCCTGCCTGACAGGGACATACATATCAAGGACACGTAGCACCTGTTCCTTGAACAAGTTCCAGATTTCACTTGTGTCCTTCCCTGCCAGCCTATGTTCCCAACTTATGCACTTCAATTCTTGTCTGACAACATCGTATTTACCCTTCCCCCAATTGTAAACCTTGCCCTGTTGCACGTACCTATCCCTCTCCATTACTAAAGTGAAAGTCACAGAATTGTGGTCACTATCTCCAAAATGCTCCCCCACTAACAAATCTATCACTTGCCCTGGTTCATTACCCAGTACTAAATCCAATATTGCCCCTCCTCTGGTCGGACAATCTACATACTGTGTTAGAAAAGCTTCCTGGACACACTGCACAAACACCACCCCATCCAAACTATTTGATCTAAAGAGTTTCCACTCAATATTTGGGAAGTTAAAGTCGCCCATGACTACTACCCTATGACTTCTGCACCTTTCCAAAATCTGTTTCCCAATCTGTTCCTCCACACCTCTGTTACTATTGGGGGGCCTATAGAAAACTCCTAACAAGGTGACTGCTCCTTTCCTATTTCTGACTTCAACCCATACTACCTCAATAGGGTGATACTCCTCGAACTGCCTTTCTGCAGCTGTTATACTATCTCTAATTAATAATGCCACCCCCCCACCTCTTTTACCACCCTCCCTAATCTTATTGAAACATCTATAACCAGGGACCTCCAACAACCATTTCTGCCCCTCTTCTATCCAAGTTTCTGTGATGGCCACCACATCGTAGTCCCAAGTACCGATCCATGCCTTAAGTTCACCCACCTTATTCCTGATGCTTCTTGCGTTGAAGTATACACACTTCAACCCATCTCCGTGCCTGCAAATACTCTCCTTTGTCAGTGTTCCCTTCCCCACTGCCTCATTACATGCTTTGGCGTCCTGAATATCGGCTACCTTAGTTGCTGGACTACAAATCCGGTTCCCATTCCCCTGCCAAATTAGTTTAAACCCTCCCGAAGAGTACTAGCAAACCTCCCTCCCAGGATATTGGTGCCCCTCTGGTTCAGATGCAACCCGTCCTGCTTGTACAGGTCCCACCTTCCCCAGAATGCGCTCCAATTATCCAAATACCTGAAGCCCTCCCTCCTACACCATTCCTGCAGCCACGTGTTCAACTGCACTCTCTCCCTATTCCTAGCCTCGCTATCACGTGGCACCGGCAACAAACCAGAGATGACAACTCTGTCTGTCCTGGCTTTCAACTTCCAGCCTAACTCCCTAAACTTGTTTATTACCTCCACACCCCTTTTCCTACCTCTGTCGTTGGTACCAATGTGCACCACGACTTCTGGCTGCTCACTCTCCCCCTTAAGGATCCTGAAGACACGATCCGAGACATCCCTGGCCCTGGCACCCGGGAGGCAACATACCTTCCGGGAGTCTCGCTCGCGACCACAGAATCTCCTATCTATTCCCCTAACCATTGAATCTCCTACAACTATTGCTTTTCTATTCTCCCCCCTTCCCTTCTGAGCCCCAGAGCCAGACTCCGTGCCAGAGACCTGACCGCTAGGGCCTTCCCCCGGTAGGTCATCCCCCCCCCAACAGCATCCAAAACGGTATACTTGTTTTGAAGGGGAACGGCCACGAGGGATCCCTGCACTGTCTGCCTGTTTGTTTTTTTCCCCCTGAATGTAACCCAGCTGTTCTTGTCCTGTACCTTGGGTGTGGTTACCTCCCTGTAACTCTTCTCAATCACCCCCTCTGCCTCCCGGATGATCCGAAGTTCATCCAGCTTCAGCTCCAGTTCCCTAACACGGTCTTTGAGGAGCTGAAGTTGGGTGCACTTCCCGCAGGTATAGTCAGTGGGGAAGTGAGAATGATCAGGTACCTGGCACAGGGACAGTGAGAGTGATCAGGTACCTGGCACAGGGACAGTGAGAGTGATCAGGTACCTGGCACAGGGACAGTGAGAGTGTTCAGGTACCTGGCACAGGGACAGTGAGAGTGATCAGGTACCTGACACAGAGACAGTGAGAGTGATCAGGTACCTGGCACAGGGACAGTGAGAGTGATCAGGTACCTGGCACAGGGACAGTGAGAGTGATCAGGTACCTGACACAGAGACAGTGAGAGTGATCAGGTACCTGGCACAGGGACAGTGAGAGTGATCAGGTACCTGGCACAGGGACAGTGAGAGTGATCAGGTACCTGACACAGGGACAGTGAGAGTGATCAGCAACCTGACACGGAGACAGTGAGAGTGATCAGGTACCTGGCACAGGGTCAGTGAGAGTGATCAGGTACCTGACACAGGGACAGTGAGAGTGATCAGCAACCTGACACGGAGACAGTGAGAGTGATCAGGTACCTGGCACAGGGTCAGTGAGAGTGATCAGGTACCTGGCACAGGGACAGTGAGAGTGATCAGGTACCTGGCACAGGGACAGTGAGAGTGATCAGGTACCTGACACAGGGACAGTGAGAGTGATCAGGAACCTGACACAGGGACAGTGAGAGTGATCAGGTACCTGGCACAGGGTCAGTGAGAGTGATCAGCAACCTGACACGGAGACAGTGAGAGTGATCAGGTACCTGGCACAGGGTCAGTGAGAGTGATCAGCAACCTGACACGGAGACAGTGAGAGTGATCAGGTACCTGGCACAGGGTCAGTGAGAGTGATCAGCAACCTGACACGGAGACAGTGAGAGTGATCAGGTACCTGGCACAGGGACAGTGAGAGTGATCAGGTACCTGGCACAGGGACAGTGCTCTGGGACCTGATACAGGTACGGTGGTCTGGACCTGACACAGGTACAGTGATCAGGAGCCTGACACAGAAACAGTGATCTGAAACCTGTTACAGGTATGGTGGTCTGAAACCTGACACAGTACAATGATTAGGAACCAGACAGAGGCCCAGTTGTCTGGAACTTGGCAAGGAAAGGTGATCAGGAACATGACACAGAGATAGTAATCTGGAACCTGACACTGAGGCAGTGATCTGCAACCTGACACAGAGACAGTGATCTGGAATCTGACACAGAGACAGTGGGCAAAATTCTCCGGTATCGGCGCGATGTCCTCCGACAGGCTCCCAAAACAGCGCAAATCAGTCGGGCATCGTGCCGCCCCAAAGGTGCGGAATGCTCCGCATCTTTGGGGGCCGAGCCCCAACCTTAAGGGGCTAGGCTGGCGCTGGATGAATTTCCGCCCCGCCAGCTGGCGGAAAAGGCCTTTGGTGCCCCGCTAGCTGGCGCAGAAATGACATCCCCAGGCGGCGCATGCGCGGGAGCATTGGCGGCTGCTGACGGCATTCCCATGCATGCGCAGTGGAGGGAGTCTCTTCCGCCTCCGCCATGATGGAGACCGCGGCGAAGGCGGAAGGGAAAGAGTGCCCCCACGGCACAGGCCCGCCCGTGGATCGGTGGGCCCCGATCGCGGGCCAGGCCACCGTTGGGGCACCCCCCGGGGCCAGATCGCCCCGCGCCCCCCCCCCAGGACCCCGGAGCCCGCCCGCGCCACCTTGTACCGCCGGTAAGGTAGGTGGTTTAATCTATGCCAGCGGGACAGGCATTTTAGTGGCGGGACTTCGGCCCATTTGGGCCGAAGAATCGCGCGGGGGGGGCGCCAACCGGCGCGGCGCAATTCCCACCCCTGCCGAATATCCGGTGCCGGAGAATTCGGCAACCGGAGGGGGCAGGATTCACGCCAGCCCCCGGCGATTCTCTGACCCAGCGGGGGGTCGGAGAATCTCGCCCAGTGATCTGGAACTGGACACAGGGTCAGTGATCTGGAATCTGACACAGGGGCAGCGATCTGCAAACTGACACAGAGGCAGTGATCTGGAACCTGACACAGGGACAGCGATCTGGAACCTGACACAGGGGCAGCGATCTGGAATCTGACACAGAGGCAGTGATCTGGAACCTGACACAGGGTCAGTGATCTGGAATCTGACACAGAGGCAGCGATCTGGAATCTGACACAGAGGCAGTGATCTGGAACCTGACACAGGGACAGCGATCTGGAACCTGACACAGGGGCAGCGATCTGCAAACTGACACAGAGGCAGTGATCTGGAATCTGACACAGAGGCAGTGATCTGGAACCTGACACAGGGACAGCGATCTGGAACCTGACACAGGGGCAGCGATCTGCAAACTGACACAGAGACAGTGATCTGGAACCTGACACAGAGACAGTGATCTGGAACCTGACACAGAGACAGTGATCTGGAACTTGACACAGGGACAGCGATCTGGAACCTGACACAGGGGCAGCGATCTGCAACCTAACACAGAGGCAGTGATCTGGAACCTGACACAGGGACAGTGATCTGGAATCTGACACAGAGACAGTGATCTGGAACCTGACACAGAGGCAGCGATCTGGAATCTGTCACAGGGACAGAGATCTGGAACCTGACACAGAGGCAGCGATCTGCAACCTGACACAGGGACAGAGATCTGGAACCTGACACAGAGACAGTGATCTGGAACTTGACACAGGGACAGTGATCTGGAACCTGACACAGAGACAGTGATCTGGAACTTGACACAGGGACAGCGATCTGGAACCTGACACAGACAGCGATCTGCAACCTAACACAGAGGCAGTGATCTGGAATCTGACACAGAGACAGTGATCTGGAACTTGACACAGGGACAGCGATCTGGAACCTGACACAGACAGCGATCTGCAACCTAACACAGAGACAGTGATCTGGAACCTGACACAGAGACAGTGATCTGCAACCTGACACAGAGACAGTGATCTGCAACCTAACACAGAGGCAGTGATCTGGAACCTGACACAGGGACAGAGATCTGGAACCTGACACAGGGACAGTGATCTGCAACCTAACACAGAGGCAGTGATCTGGAACCTAACACAGAGGCAGTGATCTGGAACCTGACACAGGGACAGAGATCTGGAACCTGACACAGGGACAGTGATCTGCAAACTGACACAGAGACAGTGATCTGGAACCTAACACAGAGGCAGTGATCTGGAACCTGACACAGGGACAGAGATCTGGAACCTGACACATGGACAGAGATCTGGAACCTGACACAGGGACAGTGATCTGCAACCTAACACAGAGGCAGTGATCTGGAACCTAACACAGAGGCAGTGATCCGGAACCTGACACAGGGACAGAGATCTGGAACCTGACACAGGGGCTGTGATCTGCAAACTGACACAGAGGCAGTGATCTGGAACCTGACACAGGGACAGAGATCTGGAACCTGACACAGGGACAGTGATCTGCAAACTGACAGACAGACTGTGATCTGCAACCTGACACAGAGACAGTAATCTGGAACCCCCATGTCCGGGGAGATGGGGCATAGGATTGATGCTCGGCCTGCACAGTGAAAGAAAGTGGCATAGGTGTCATAGTGGTGGAGGTGCAGATATTTTAATGGGTTTGACAGAGTGTTACCATCTGCCCCACTCTCCTGTTGGTGCCGCTCCACTCTCGCCTCCATTCCCACACACTCCCGCCCCCCCCCCCTACTTTGCTCCCCTCCCTCCTGTACCCTCTCAGTGATCCTTCAAGTACTCAGCCTTCCGAGCTCTACTGTTGCGTCTCGGTATATCCTCAGGATGCACAACAGAGAAGGAGGTACTTTGATGCCGATGGCGCGTGTCCTCTGAGCACTCTGGGGCCATGCCGCACTGTACCGGGTGCTGACTGGGAGACACATCATTGTCAAGGGTTTGGAACTGGGGGACTGGTGGCCACGATCGTCACTGCTTCGGATGGGTCTGGGTTGGTATCCAGCACCCTCTCCTCCCAGTTGGTGCCCAAAAGGCCCTCGGGTTCCACTCGGGATGGAGGAGCAGCTGGTTTGAGCCCCTGCTTCATCACAGAATGTACAGCGCTGAAGGAGGCCATTCAGCCCATCAAGTCTCCACCAGCCCCCAAAGAGCACCCTACTAAGTCCATACCTCCACCTTATCCCCATAACCTAGCAACCCCACCTAAATTCTGAACACTACGGGGCAATTTAGCATGACCAATCCACCTAACCCTCACATGTCTCTGCCAGCTCTGGTGGCTCCCCAATGTCTGCAGCACGATAGTGGCCTCCTTGGAAATGCTCCTCAGTGACTGGGCTATGCTCTTCAGTGCCTCGTCAATGCCTACCTGCGACTGGGACAAGGTCCGCCGCACCTCGGCTATTCCCATCTTTGACTGGGACATGGCTTGCTGAGCCTCATCAAGTTCCGCCTGGTACTGGGTCACGTCTCCCAATGAGTTAGATATTCTACTGAAGCCCTCAACTATGCCTTGGGCACTAGCTCTCATGTTGCTGATGTTGTGCACCAAGCTCTCTACTGCAGTCGCCACTCTAGCAATGTTGGCCTCGGTGTCACACATGGCCGACGCCATCTCCTGCACCCAAAGAACAAAGAACAAAGAAATGTACAGCACAGGAACAGGCCCTTCGGCCCTCCAAGCCCGTGCCGACCATGCTGCCCGACTAAACTACAATCTTCTACACTTCCTGGGTCCGTATCCTTCTATTCCCATCCTATTCATATATTTGTCAAGATGCCCCTTAAATGTCACTATCGTCCCTGCTTCCACAACCTCCTCCGGTAGCGAGTTCCAGGCACCCACTACCCTCTGCGTAAAAAACTTGCCTCGTACATCTACTCTAAACCTTGCCCCTCTCACCTTAAACCTATGCCCCCTAGTAATTGACCCCTCTACCCTGGGGAAAAGCCTCTGACTATCCACTCTGTCTATGCCCTTCATAATTTTGTATACCTCGATCAGGTCGCCCCTCAACCTCCTTCGTTCCAGTGAGAACAAACCGAGTTTATTCAATCGCTCCTCATAGCTTATGCCCTCCATACCAGGCAACATTCTGGTAAATCTCTTCTGCACCCTCTCTAAAGCCTCCACATCCTTCTGGTAGTGTGGCGATCAGAATTGAACACTATACTCCAAGTGTGGCCTAACTAAGGTTCTATACAGCTGCAACATGACTTGCCAATTCTTATACTTAATGCCCCGGTCAATGAAGGCAAGCATGCCGTATGCCTTCTTGACTACCTTCTCCACCTGTGTTGCCCCTTTCAATGACCTGTGGACCTGTACTCCTAGATCTCTTTGACGTTCAATACTCTTGAGGGTTCTACCATTCACTGTATATTCCCTACCTGCATTAGCCCTTCCAAAATGCATTACCTCACATTTGTCCGGATTAAACTCCATCTGCCATCTCTCCGCCCAAGTCTCCAGACAATCTAAATCCTGCTGTATCCTCAGACAGTCCTCATCGCTATCCGCAATTCCACCAACCTTTGTGTCGTCTGCAAACTTACTAATCAGACCAGTTACATTTTCCTCCAAATCATTTATATATACTACAAAGAGCAAAGGTCCCAGCACTGATCCCTGTGGAACACCACTGGTCACAGCCCTCCAATTAGAAAAGCATCCCTCCATTGCTACCCTCTGCCTTCTATGGCCTAGCCAGTTCTGTATCCACCTCGCCAGTTCACCCCTGATCCCGTGTGACTTCACCTTTTGTACTAGTCTACCATGAGGGACCTTGTCAAAGGCCTTACTGAAGTCCATATAGACAACATCTACTGCCCTACCTGCATCAATCATCTTAGTGACCTCCTCGAAAAACTCTATCAAGTTAGTGAGACACGACCTCCCCTTCACAAAACCGTGCTGCCTCTCACTAATACGTCCATTTGCTTCCAAATGGGAGTAGATCCTGTCTCGAAGAATTCTCTCCAGTAATTTCCCTACCACTGAAGTAAGGATCACCGGCCTGTAGTTCCCGGGATTATCCTTGCTACCCTTCTTAAACAGAGGAACAACATTGGCTATTCTCCAGTCCTCCGGGACATCCCCTGAAGACAGCGAAGATCCAAAGATTTCTGTCAAGGCCTCAGCAATTTCCTCTCCAGCCTCCTTCAGTATTCTGGGGTAGATCCCATCAGGCCCTGGGGACTTATCTACCTTAATATTTTTTAAGACACCCAACACCTCGTCTTTTTGGATCACAATGTGACCCAGGCTATCTACACCCCCTTCTCCAGACTCAACATCTACCAATTCCTTCTCTTTGGTGAATACTGATGCAAAGTATTCATTTAGTACCTCGCCCATTTCCTCTGGCTCCACACATAGATTCCCTTGCCTATCCTTCAGTGGGCCAACCCTTTCCCTGGCTACCCTCTTGCTTTTTATGTACGTGTAAAAAGCCTTGGGATTTTCCTTAACCCTATTTGCCAATGACTTTTCATGACCCCTTCTAGCCCTCCTGACTCCTTGCTTAAGTTCCTTCCTACTTTCCTTATATGCCACACAGGCTTCGTCTGTTCCCAACCTTTTAGCCCTGACAAATGCCTCCTTTTTCTTTTTGACGAGGCCTACAATATCACTCGTCATCCAAGGTTCCCGAAAATTGCCGTATTTATCTTTCTTCCTCACAGGAACATGCCTGTCCTGTATTCCTTTCAACTGACACTTGAAAGCCTCCCACATGTCAGATGTTGATTTGCCCTCAAACATCCGCCCCCAATCTATGTTCTTCAGTTCCCGCCTAATATTGTTATAATTAGCCTTCCCCAAATTTAGCACATTCATCCTCGGACCACTCTTATCCTTGTCCACCAATACTTTAAAACTTACTGAATTGTGGTCACTGTTACCGAAATGCTCCCCTACTGAAACATCTACCACCTGGCCGGGCTCATTCCCCACTACCACGTCCAGTACCGCCCCTTCCCTAGTTGGACTGTTTACATATTGTTTTAAGAAGCCCTCCTGGATGCTCCTTACAAACTCCGCCCCGTCTAAGCCCCTGGCACTAAGTGAGTCCCAGTCAATATTGGGGAAGTTGAAGTCTCCCATCACCACAACCCTGTTGTTTTTACTCTTTTCCAAAATCTGTCTACCTATCTGCTCCTCTATCTCCCGCTGGCTGTTGGGAGGCCTGTAGTATACCCCCAACATTGTGACTGCACCCTTCTTATTCCTGATCTCTACCCATATAGCCTCACTGCCCTCTGAGGTGTCCTCTCGCAGTATAGCTGTGATATTCTCCCGAACAAGTAGCGCAACTCCGCCTCCCCTTTTACATCCCCCTCTATCCCGCCTGAAACATCTAAATCCTGGAACGTTTAGCTGCCAATCCTGCCCTTCCCTCAACCAGGTCTCTGTAATGGCAACAACATAGTTCCAAGTAGTAATCCAAGCTCTAAGTTAATCTGCCTTACCCGTAATGCTCCTTGCATTAAAACATATGCACTTCAGGCCACCAGACCCGCTGTGTTCAGCAACTTCTCCCCGTCTGCTCTGCCTCAGAGCCACACTGTCCCTATTCCCTAGTTCTCCCTCAATGCTCTCACCTTCTGACCTATTGCTCCCGTGCCCACCCCCCTGCCATACTAGTTTAAACCCTCCCGTGTGACACTAGCAAACCTCGCGGCCAGGATATTTATGCCTCTCCGGTTTAGATGCAACCCGTCCATCTTATACAGGTCACACCCGTAACCTCTGGGACTCCTCCAATCGGCTATGGACCTACTGGTGGGTCTGAATACTGCGAACGCATCCTATCGTCTGCATCAGCTCCGGGTAAATCTGATCCAGAAGATCAGCATCTGATTTGGTCCCAGTTGGGTCTTGGGATCCAGAAGACCTCCGACTGCTGTCTTGCCTGGGCGTTCCTGCTTCCTTCTGATGTGCATCTGCAACTGAGTGGTGCTCACCAGAATGCGCCCCAGAAGCCTGAGCACTACCATTGCCCACCGAGGTTTGTGTCTTTGTGCTGGTGGAGGGTGGGGATGACTCTGCTATGTCTATGGTGGCATCCTCAGAGCTCTCCTCTGAGGTGATCTCTTGGGAGGCGGGGGAGGGGATCCCACCCCTGATGGGCCGGATCCATTGGCAGGAGGTCCTGCGAGAGAATGGACTTTTGGTCAGTCGGAGGGATGGATCAGTCTGGATGGCATTAACAACTCACGTTTGGCTGCAAGCGGAGTGGGGTTGGCTGTGCAGGAGTGGTTTAAGTGCTGCTCTCACTTGTTAGCAGGGGGCAGGTGAGCGCGGTCCTGGATGAATCAGCGGCCGAACCATGATTTGTGGCTTGAATCCTGTGGGGCCTCGTTAAGTGGGCCAATTAATGTTTTATAGCGGTGACAGCCTTGCCGGGCCGAGCGGGAGCATGCGGCATTTCCTGCTCAGTATCACACTTAGAAACTTTTCCAATAAACCGGGCCCATAGTCTACTTGGGCTTGAGCAAAGCTTTTGGTAAGGGGCGACTGATAGAAACCGATAATAATTGGGTATCCTAAAGCTATAAAAAAATAAAAAAAATAAGATTAGCTGTAGTTTAAATGTTAATAATCAACTGTGTATTCTTTCAGAGTACGTGTCGAATCCAAGTTAGTAGTGTTAATAAATTTCTAGCTTTGTTTAAATTCAAGCTATTTTGTGGTCTTTGTAAACACTGTGCCAACCATCCTGAAATAAGCAACTCAAAACACCACAGGATCCAAGGAAATTTGGCAAATTGGATCCAAAATTGTCTGAGTGGCAGGAAGCAGAGGGTGATGGTTGAGGGATGTTTTTCTGACTGGAAACCTGTGTCCAGTGTGGCCGCAGGGATCAGTGTTGGGACCTTTGCTGTTTGTGGTTTATATAAATGGTTTAGATATGAATGTAGGAGTGTTGATCAGTAAGGTTGCGAATAATACAAAAATTGGTGGGGTAATAGTGAGGAGGACAGCCTTCAATTACAGGAGGATACAGATGGGCTGGTCACATTGGCTGGTCAGTGGCAAATAAAATTCAATCCAGATAAGTGTGAGGTGATGCACTTGGGCAGAACAAACAAGGCAAGGGAATACATGATAAATGGTAGGACCCTAGGAAGCAAAGAGTTTCAGAGGGACCTTGGTGTGCATGTACACTGTTCCCTGCAGAGCAGGTGGGTACACTGGTTAAGAAGGCATATGGATACTTGCCTATCTTAGCTGAGGCATAGAGTTTAAGAACAGGGAGGTTAAGCTGGAAATGTATAAAACGTTGGTTAGGCCACATCTAGAGTAATGTGTGCAGTTCTGGAATCCACATGACAGGAGGGCTGTCATAGCACTGGAAAGGGTGCAGTGGTGATTTACCAGGATGTTGCCTGGAATGGAGAGTTCTGGTTTATGAAGAGAGATTTGATAAACTTAAGATTGTTTTCTTGGAGCAGAGGAGACTGAGGGCAAACATGATTGTGATCTATAAAATCATGAGGGGCATGGATAGAGTAGAAAGGAAGAAACATTGGCAAATGGTAAAGTTCTTGAAAGTGTGGATGAGCAGAGGGATCTAGGTGTCCATGTACATAGATCCCTGAAAGTTGCCACCCAGGTTGATAGGGTTGTGAAGAAGGCCTATGGAGTGTTGGCCTTTATTGGTAGAGGGATTGAGTTCCGGAGTCAGGAGGTCATGTTGCAGCTGTACAGAACTCTGGTACGGCCGCATTTGGAGTATTGCGTACAGTTCTGGTCACCGCATTATAGGAAGGACGTGGAGGCTTTGGAACGGGTGCAGAGGAGATTTACCAGGATGTTGCCTGGTATGGAGGGAAAATCTTATGAGGAAAGGCTGATGGACTTGAGGTTGTTTTCGTTGGAGAGAAGAAGGTTAAGAGGAGACTTAATAGAGGCATACAAAATGATCAGGGGGTTAGATAGGGTGGACAGTGAGAGTCTTCTCCCGCGGATGGAAATGGCTGGCACGAGGGGACATAACTTTAAGCTGAGGGGTAATAGATATAGGACAGAGGTCAGAGGTAGGTTCTTTACGCAAAGAGTAGTGAGGCTGTGGAATGCCCTACCTGCTACAGTAGTGAACTCGCCAACATTGAGGGCATTTAAAAGTTTATTGGATAAACATATGGATGATATTGGCATAGTGTAGGTTAGATGGCTTTTGTTTTGGTGCAACATCGTGGGCCGACGGGCCTGTACTGCGCTGTATCGTTCTATGTTCTATGTTCTAAACATGGTCCCTTGGGATCAATGACCAGGGGTCATAGATTTAAGGGGCAGGAGGGTTAGGGGGGATGTGAGGGGGAACCTTTTTACCCAGAGGGTGGTGGGAGATTGGAACTTGCTGCCTGGAAGGGTGGTGGAGGCAGAGACCCTCATAACATTTGAGAAAGTATTTAGATGTGCACTTGTGATCACAAGGCATACCAGGCTGTGGGGTAACTTCTGGAAATGGGATTGTTTTTGTCCAGCGCAGATTTGATGGGCCAAAGGGCCTTTTCTGCACTGTATGTCTCTATGACTCTAATAATGGCATCAGGAAATTGACACAGGGACAATGATCTGGAACTTGACACAGGGACAGTGATCTGGAACCTGACACGGACAGTGATCTGGAACCTGACACAGGGACAGTGATCTGGAACCTGGCACAGGGACAGTGATCTGGAACCTGACACAGGGACAGTGATCTGGAACCTGACACAGGGGTGGAGATCAGAAACCTGACACAGCGATGCTGATCTGGATCCTGACACACGGACAGTGATCTGGAACCTGACACAGGGACAGTGATCTGGAACCTGACACAGGGACAGTGATCTGGAACCTGACACAGGGACAGTGATCTGGAACCTGACACAGGGACAGTGATCTGGAACCTGACACAGGGACAGTGATCTGGAACCTGACACAGCGATGCTGATCTGGATCCTGACACACGGACAGTGATCTGGAACCTGACACGGACAGTGATCTGGAACCTGGCACAGGGACAGTGATCTGGAACCTGACACAGGGACAGTGATCTGGAACCTGACACAGGGGTGGAGATCAGAAACCTGACACAGCGATGCTGATCTGGATCCTGACACACGGACAGTGATCTGGAACCTGACACAGGGACAGTGATCTGGAACCTGACACAGGGACAGTGATCTGGAACCTGACACAGGGACAGTGATCTGGAACCTGACACAGGGACAGTGATCTGGAACCTGACACAGGGACAGTGATCTGGAACCTGACACAGCGATGCTGATCTGGATCCTGACACACGGACAGTGATCTGGAACCTGACACGGACAGTGATCTGGAACCTGACACAGGGACAGTGATCTGGAACCTGACACAGGGACAGTGATCTGGAACCTGACACAGGGACAGTGATCTGGAACCTGACACAGGGGTGGAGATCAGAAACCTGACACAGCGATGCTGATCTGGATCCTGACACACGGACAGTGATCTGGAATCTGACAGATGGACAACGGTCTGGAACCTGACACAGTGACGATGACAGGGAATATGACACATGGGTAGTGATCCAGAACCTAAGCCGGGGACAGTGATCTGGAAGCTGACAGAGGGACAGCGATGAGGAAACTGACACACCGACAGTGATCAGGGGCGTCATTCTCCGACCCCCCAGCGGGTCGGAGAATGGCCACTGGCCGCCGTGAATCCCGCCCCCGCCGGTTGCCGAAGTCTCCGAAGGGAGAAAAGTCGGCGGGACGTTAATGTCGCCGCTGCCGTCGGAGAATGGCACGGGTGGGCGCAAGGCAGCCGATTTTGGGCCTGCCGATATTCTCCCGTCCGGATGGGCCGAAGTCCCGTCGATGTGATGACGGGTCACGTCGGCGTAAATCAAACCTCCTTTTAATCGGCGTCAACCTGTGCTCCAGGTTCACGCCGACCAGCGTGGAGATGAATAACGGCCTGGGGGGTTGGCCGCTGGGCAGGCGATGGCGTGGCCGCAGTCTGAATGTGTGGGGAGAGGTGTGTCTAGGGATGTGTGTGTGTGTGCGGTGGGGGGGGGGGATGGTTAGAGTGGGCTGGGCTCCGGGGGAGTGCGGGGAGGGGGATCAGTGCCGGGGAGGAGGTTGGGGTCCGTGCTGGGGAGGAGGATGGGGGGTCCGTGCCGGGGAGGGGGATGGGGGGGTCCGTGCCGGGGAGGGGGATGGGGGGGTCCGTGCCGGGGAGGAGTTTGGGGGCCGTGCCGGGGAGGGGGATGGGGGGGGGGGTCCGTGCCGGGGAGGGGGATGGGGGGGGTCCGTGCCGGGGAGGAGGTTGGGGTCCGTGCTGGGGAGGAGGATGGGGGGTCTGTGCCGTGGAGGGGGATGGGGGGGTCCGTGCCGGGGAGGAGGATGGGGGGTCCGTGCCGGGGAGGGTGATGGGGGGGTCCGTGCCGGGGAGGGGGATGGGGGGGTCCGTGCCGGGGAGGGGGATGGGGGGGTCCGTGCCGGGGAGGAGTTTGGGGGCCGTGCCGGGGAGGAGGATGGGGGGTCCGTGCCGGGGTGGAGGATGGGGGGTCCGTGCCGGGGAGGGGGATGGGGGGTCCATGCCGGGGAGGGGGATGGGGGGCTCATGCTGGGGAGGGGGATACGAGGGCAAGTGAGTTGGTCCACCTGGCCAGGTGCCAGCCTCCAACAGTTGGACCCATGCGGTCCATGCCACCTGGCTGGGTGGAGGAGGGGATATGGGCAATGATGACATGTCCTCGTTCCCACCCCCCCCCACCCCCTACCAGGCCGTCATGTTTTCCGATCATCCAGCGATGTTGGCCGCCGTGGCGGCAGCCGCTAATGTCTATGTTGCCCTGGATGAGGAGGAGGAGGAGGAGGAGGAGGAGCGTGCCAGAGAGGCGGCGCAGGCTGCCGCAGAGGGGCAGGCGGCTGCCGCCCAGGCTGGAGGGACACCTGACCGACAGGACGAGGAGGGGGGGGGGAGGACGTCGCGGCCCCACGGCAACGAGGCACCCGAGGGCGCCCCGTGTGTACCGGCCCCGGCAGTCATACCAGGACCTTACGGACCGGGAATGCAGGAGGAGACTCCGGATGAGGCGGGAAACCGTGGCACACATCTGCCACACCTGTCACCGCGTGGTACTGGCGGGGGACACCCTCTCCCCGTGTCCGTCAAGGTTACGGTGGCCCTGAACTTTTATGCAACGGGGTCATTCCAGGCATCGAGTGGGGACCTGTCCGGCATATCTCAGACATTGGTGCACTGGTGCATCCGGGCAGTGACAGATGCCCTATAAGCCATGGCGCACCGCTACATCCGCTTCCCTGTGGACCGGGCCAGCCAAGATACCCGGGCCGTGGGCTTCTCTGCCGTGGCCGGGTTCCCCATGGTCCAGGGCGCGATTGATGGGATGCACGTCGCCGTGCGGCCACCTGCAGATAACAGGGCCGTGTTCACCAATAGGAAGGGGACCTATTCGATGAACATACAGGTGGTCTGCGACCACCGCATGATGATCCTGCACGTCTGCGCCCGTTACCCAGGCAGTGTACACGACTCAAACGTGTTGTCGCGGTCATCCATCCCCGGCATGTACGAGGAACGCCATCCCCGGCTGAGGGGCTGATTGCTGGGCGACAGGGGCTACCCATTGCGATCGTGGCTGATGACGCTTATACGGAGGCCACGCAATGAGGCGGAGAACCGCTACAATGATGCCCATGTAGCGACAAGGGGAGTGATAGAGAGGTGCTTTGGCGTGCTGAAGATGTGTTTCAGGTGCCTGGACCTCTCTGTATCGGTCAGATAGGGTCGGCCGCATCATTGTGGTGTGCTGCGTCCTGCACAACATAGCCCAGCAGAGGGGCGATGTGCCGCAGGCAGAGGAGGGCGGAGTGGAGGAGCAGCAGGAAGAGGCGCGGTCCTTCCCAGATGAGGGGGATGGGGGCAATGGTCAGGGCAGACGGGCTAGACACAGGCGGGTGCCTGTCCACCGTTACCGGCAGGCCCAGCAGGCACGGGACAGGCTGATAGCCGCCCACTTCACTGACTAGATGGGCGTGGGAATCGGGTAGTATGGTCACAGACCGCACACCATGGCAACAGCCGACCACCCACACCCCCCACCCATCCACCCACCCAGCACCCTCACCCCCCTCCCCAACCCCCCCCCACCCCACCCGCATGCACACCACCCCCCCCATTGCCGATCCACCTGCGGCACAACGGGCCGGGCTCACACAGTTGCGGGTGGACGCGTGTCTATTGCAGGCCATGGAGGATGATGACAACCTGCCCTGCGATGAGCTCCTGGCTCCTCATCGTTGGACTATGTCTGACCCATGGCCACAGTACCACCATCCACCCGGACCATCCCTGCATGCGGCTGTGACACTGCAGCGCACGGTCCCATCCTCTGCCCGGGGGGATGTTGATGGCGGCCCAGGGGGAACGGGGCAGACTCACCTGGGGCTGAGGTAAGACCACCCCTCACACACACCCCCGCACGCTTTGGACAGAGCACAAAGGCAGCTTCTGTAGGTGTAACATTGATTTTAATAACCAAAGGAGTTCATGCATGTGCTCTAGCCCCTAAAACTCATCTGTGCCCTGCACCCGTGCCAACTTACTCAGTGTCTAATTGTTTGGCCTTACGGGCCCTTTGATTACGTCTACGTGGTTCCCCAGACGGTGCAGCAGAACTGGAGGTGGACTCCTGTAATTCCTGCCCTCTGACACGGGATCCCTTTGGCGGCCGTTTCCTGGGGCGTCCTGGCCTAGATGGGCCAGGCTGCGGCCTGGGAGACGGGGATGGCGAGCTGCCAGCCTGTCCTGCCCGTTGCCCACCCGATGCACCTGGGACGGAAGGGGGGGGGGGGAGTCCGAGGTGTCGCGGTGTTCCGGGACCTCCCCTACAGGGGAACCCGGGACGGACCACACCACCTCCTCCTCCCTCGGGGTGCCCGATGGCCCCCAGGCCTCTACATGGGCGGGGGATGCGAACGGACTGGCCATTCGACGCCCCCCCGACATCTGGCGTTGCCAGTCCTGGAGGCCCGTGCTGGTATCGACAGGGGTCTGCAGGTTTGCAGCCATGGAGCCCAGGGGATTGGCAAACCCTGTCTGTGACTGTGCGACGCCGGCTCGCACATGGCCAATGGCGCCGATGCTCTCAGCGATGGCCTGCTGAGACTGGGCCATGGCCTGCTGAGACTGGGCCATGGCCTGCTGAGACTGGGCCATGGCCTGCTGAGACTGGGCCATGGCCTGCTGAGACTGGGCCATGGCCTGCAGAGACTGGGCCATGGCCTGCAGAGACTGGGCCATGGCCTGCAGAGACTGGGCCATGGCGTTGAGCGCCTCTGCCATCTGGCGCTGGCACTGGCTCATGGCCTCCTGTGAGAGGGCAGCCATGTCCTGGGCCACAGGCGCCGCCTGCACAGACGCCGCTGCTCCTACCTCCACCTGCTGTACCGGGACGGCTGTGTTGTGCGCACCAGTGTGTGTACCAGATGCCTCATCACTAAAGTGCCCAACCGAGGTGAGTGTTTCTGCGATGGTGGAGGGTGTTGGTGACAGCTGTGGCGTTGTGTCGTGCTCTTCGTCCCACTCTGAGTCCATGGCACTTTGGGGTGGGGGTTCGTCTTCACCCATCCACTCTGTGTCACTGTCCGGTATTTTGTCTTCCTGGGTAGTGCTGTCCCGGGTAGGGGTGTCCGGGGTAGGGGTGTCCTGGGTAGTGGTGTCCTGGCTCGGCTGTGACGGGGGCCTGTGGCTGCCCCTCTCGTCGCTGGGTGGCACACGCCTGCGTCGTCGCACCCGCACGTGACGGGGTCTCCCTGTTGCTCCAGGTCTCTCCGTCTCCCGTGGTGTGCGAGGGGCATCCTGAGGGCGTCGCATGCCGGAGGGTCCGGGTCTCTCCGTCTCCCGTAGTGTGCGAGGGGCATCCTGCAGGTGTCGCATGCCGGAGGGTCCGGGTCTCTCCGTCTCCCGTGGTGTGCGAGGGGCATCCTGCAGGTGTCGCATGCCGGAGGGTCCGGGTCTCTCCGTCTCCTGTGGTGTGCGAGGGGCATCCTGCGGGCGTCGCATGCCGGAGGGTCCGGGTCTCTCCGTCTCCCGTGGCCTCCGAGGGGCATCCTGCGGGCGTCGCATGCCGGAGGGTCCGGGTCTCTCCGTCTCCCGTGGCCTCCGAGGGGCATCCTGCGGGCGTCGCATGCCGGAGGGTCCGGGTCTCTCTGTCTCCCGTGGCCTCGGAGGGGCATCCTGCGGGCGGTCTGCATCTGCGGGGATGGGTGCCTCGACGTTTGCTCCTGCGATACACAATGAAGCATGCATGGTTAGACACGCAGGCAGTGATCAGGTGATATGGGGGAGGGGGATATAGGGGGGGGGGATATGGGGACGGGCTGTCGGTAGCTCACTTGCTAGTACGCCCCCGACCTCTGCATCAGCATCCTCCCGGTCCTCAGGTCCGCCAGCCAGTTCCAGGGCCCTTTCCTCGTGTTCGGTCAGTGGCCTCTCATCAGTGGGGCCTCCTCCAGTCCTCATATGCTCCCTGGTGTTGTGTGCGCGTTTGTCCTGTGGCAGGGGGGGGGGGTGGCAGGGGTAAAAGGCAACAGTGTTCGACAGGTATATGAATGCACGTGTATTGCAGAGGTTAAGGTTAGGGCTGGATTCACTTGGGGAAATGGGGGATATGGGGGAAATGGGGGATAAGGGGATATGGGGGAGGGGGGATATGGGGGAGGGGGATATGGGGGAGGGGGATATGGGGGAGGGGGTGATATGGGGGAGGGGGATATGGGGGAGGGGGATATGGGAGGGGAATATGGGGGAGAGGGGGATATGGGGTAGGGGTGATACGGGGAGGGGGGATATGGGTGAGGGGGATATGGGGGAGGGTGGATATGGGGGAGGGGGATATGGGTGAGGGGGGATATGGGGAGGGGGATATGGGGGAGGGGGGATATGGGGGAGGGAGGATATGGGGGAGGGGGGATATGGGGAGGGGGGATCTGGCGGAAGGGGGATCTGGCGGAAGGGGGATCTGGTGGAGGGGGGATCTGGCGGCGGGGGATCTGGCGGAGGGGGGATCTGGCGGCGGGGGGATCAGGCGGAGGGGGGATCTGGCGGAGGGGGGATCTGGCGGAGAGGGGATCTGGCGGAGGGGGGATATGGCGGAGGGGGATATGGGGAGGGGGATATGGCGGAGGGGGATATGGGGAGGAGGGATCTGGCGGAGGGGTATATGGGGTGGGGGATATGGGGGAGGGGGGATATGGGGGAGGGGGATATGGCGGGGAGGGGGGATATGGGTGAGGGGTATATGGGGAGGGGGATATGGGGAGGGGGATATGGGGATATGGGGGAGGGGGATATTGGGGAGGGGGTGATATGGGGAGGGGGGATATGGGGGAGGGGGGATATGGGGGAGGGGGATATGGGGGAGGGGGATATGGGGGAGGGGGATATGGGGGAGGGGGATATGGGGGATGGGGGATATGGAGGAGGGAGGGATATGGGGAGGGGGGATAGGGGAGGGGGATATGGGGGAGTGGGGATATGGGTGAGGGGGATATGGGGGAGGGTGGATATGGGGGAGGGGGGATAGGGTATATGGGGGAGGGGGATATGGGGAGAGGGGAGATAGGGGAGGGAGGATATGGAGGAGGGAGGGATATGGGGGAGGGGTGATATGGGGGAGGGGTGATATGGGGGAGGGGGATATGGGGGAGGGGGATATGGGGGAGGGGGATAGGGGGTATATGGGGGATATGGGGGAGGGGGGATATGGGGGAGGGGGATGGGGGTATATGGGGGGGATATGGGGGAGGGGGTACATGGGGGATATGGGGTAGGGGGGATATGGGGAGGGGGGATTATGGGGGGTATGGGGGGATATGGGGGATATGGGGAGGGGGGATATGAGGGGTATGGGGGGATATGGGGTGTATGGGGGAGGGGGGATATGGGGAAGGGGGATATGGGGAGGGGGGATATGGGGAGGGGGTATATGGGGAGGGGATATGGGGGAGGGGGATAATGCGGGAGGGGGGATATGGGGGAGGGAGATAATGGGGGAGGGGGGATATGGGGGAGGGGGATATGGGGAGGGGGATATGGGGAGGGGGATACGGGGGAGGGTGATATGGGGAGGGGGATACGGGGGAGGGGATGATATGGGGGAGGGGGATACGGGGGAGGGGATGATATGGGGGAGGGTGATATGGGGGTGAGGGGGATTTTGAGGGAGGGGGTGATATGGGGAGGGGGATATGGGGGAGGGGGGATATGGGGGAGGGGGATATGGGTGAGGGGTATATGGGGAGGAGGGTATATGGGGAGGGGGGATATGGGGAGGGGGGATATGGGTGAGGGGGAATATGGGGAGGGGGGATATGGGGGAGGGGGGATATGGGGGAGGGGGGATATGAGGGAGGGGGGATATGAGGGAGGGGGATATGGGGAGGGGGGATATGGCGGAGGGCGGATATGGGGGATGGATGATATGGGGAGGGGGATCTGGCAGAAGGGGGATCTGGTGGAGGCGGGATCTGGTGGAGGCGGGATCTGGCGGAGGGGGGATCTGGCGGAGGGGGGATCTGGTGGAGGGGGGACCTGGCGGAGGGGGGATCTGGCAGAGGGGGGATCTGGCGGAGGGTGGGTAAGGGGGATCTGGGGGAGGGGGGATATGGGGGATGGGGATATGGGGGAGGGGGATAATGCGGGAGGGGGATAATGCGGGAGGGGGGATAATGCGGGAGGGGGGGTATGGGGGAGGGGGGATATGGGGAGGGGGATATGTGGAGGGGTGAGATGGGGAGGGGGGATATGGGGGTGGGGTGATATGGGGGAGAGGGGATATGGTGGAGGGGGATTTGGGGAGGGGGGATAAGGGGAGGGGGGTTAAGGGGGGATATGGGGAGGGAGGATAAGGGGGGATATGGGGAGGGGGGATATGGGGGAGGGGGGATAAGGGGAAGGGGGTTATGGGGAGGGGGGATATGGGGAGGGGGATAACGGGGAGGGGGGATAACGGGGAGGGGGGATAAGGGGGAGGAGGGAGAAGGGGGGTTATGGGGGAGGGGGGATATGGGGGAGGGGGGATAACGGGAAGGGGGATAACAGGGAGGGGGGATAAGGGGGAGGGGTATAAGGGGGGATATGGGGAGGGGGATAAGGGGGAGGGGGATCTGGTGGCGGGGGGATCTGGCGGAGGGGGGATCTGGCGGAGGGGGGATCTGGCGGAGAGGGGATCTGGCGGAGGGGGGATATGGCGGAGGGGGGATATAGCGGAGGGGGATATGGGGAGGGGGGATCTGGCGGAGGGGTATATGGGGTGGGGGATATGGGGAGGTGGGATATGGGGGAGGGGGATATGGCGGGGAGGGGGGATATGGGTGAGGGGCATATGGGGAAGGGGGATATGGGGAGGGGGGATATGGGAGGGGGATATGGCGATATGGGGGAGGGGGTAATATGGGGATGGGGGAGGGGGTGATATGGGGAGGGGGATATGGGGAAGGGGGGATATGGGGGGTGGGGGGATATGGGGGAGGGGGATATGGGGGAGGGGGGATATGGGGAGGGGTGAGATGGGGAGGGGGGATATGGGGGAGGGGGGATGGGGATATGGGGGAGGGGGTTGGGGATATGGGGGAGGGGGGATGGGGATATGGGGGAGGGGGGATAAGTGGGAGGGGGATAAGGTGGGGATATGGGGAGGGGTGGTATGGGGAGGGGGGATATGGGGGAGGGGTGATATGGGGGAGAGGGGATATGGTGGAGGGGGATTTGGGGAGGGGGGATAAGGGGAGGGGGGTTAAGGGGGGATATGGGGAGGGAGGATAAGGGGGGGATATGGGGAGGGGGGATATGGGGAGGGGGGATAAGGGGGGTTATGGGGGAGGGGGGATAAGGGGGGGATAAGGGGAAGGGGGATATGGGGAGGGGGATATGGGGGAGGGGGGATAATGGGGAGGGGGGATAACGGGGAGGGGGATAAGGGGGAGGGGTATAAGGGGGGATATGGGGAGGGGGATAAGGGGGAGGGGGGATCTGGCGGCGGGGGGGATCTGGCAGAGGGGGGATCTGGCAGAGGGGGGATCTGGCGGAGAGGGGATCTGGCGGAGGGGGGATATGGCGGAGGGGGGATATGGCGGAGGGGGATATGGGGAGGGGGGATCTGGCGGAGGGGTATATGGGGTGGGGGATATGGGGGAGGGGGATATGGCGGGGAGGGGGGATATGGGTGAGGGGTATATGGGGAGGCGGGATATGGGGAGGGGTGATATGGGAGGGGGATATGGGGATATGGGGGAGGGGGTGATATGGGGATGGGGGATATGGGGGAGGGGGTGATATGGGGAGGGGGGATATGGGGAGGGGGGATATGGGGGAGGGGGATATGGGGGAGGGGGGATATGAGGGAGGGGGATATGGGGGAGGGGGATATGGGGGGATATGGAGGAGGGGGGGATATGGGGGAGGGGGGATAGGGGAGGGGGGATATGGGGAGGGGGATATGGGGAGTGGGGATATGGGTGAGGGGGATATGGGGGAGAGTGGATATGGGGGAGGGGGGATAGGGGGTATATGGGGGGATATGGGGGTGGGGGATATGGGGGAGAGGGGATATAGGGGAGGGGGGATATGGAGGAGGGAGTGATATGGGGAGGGGTGATAGGGGAGGGGGAATATGTAGGAGGGAGGGATATGGGGGAGGGGGGATATGGGGGAGGGGGATATGGGGTAGGGGGGATATGGGGGAGGGGGGTATATGGGGGGATATGGGGAGGGGGGATATGGGGTAGGGGGGATATGGGGGAGGGGGATATGGGGGGTATGGGGGGGATATGGGGGATATGGGGAGGGGGAATATGGGGGTTATGGGGGAGGGGGATATGGGTGGTATGGGGAGGGGGGATATGGGGAAGGGGGATATGAGGAGGGGAGATTTGGGGAGGGGGGATAATGGGGGAGGGGGGATATGGGGAAGGGGGATATGGGGGAGGGGGATATGGGGGAGGGGGATACGGGGAGGGGGATATGGGGGAGGGGGATACGGGGGAGGGGATGATATGGGGGAGGGTGATATGGGGGTGAGGGGGATTTGGGGGAGGGGGTGATATGGGGAGGGGGATATGGGGAGGGGGTGATATGGGGAGGGGGATATGGGGAGGGGGATATGGGGAGGGGGATATGGGTGAGGGGGGATATGGGGAGGAGGGGATATGGGGAGGGGGGATATGGGGAGGGGGGATATGGGTGAGGGGGAATATGGGGGAGGGGGGATATGGGGGAGGGGGGATATGAGGGAGGGGGGATATGAGGGAGGGGGAATATGGGGGAGGGGGGATATGGCGGAGGGCGGATGTGGGGAGGGATGATATGGGGAGGGGGGATCTGGCAGAAGGGGGATCTGGTGGAGGGGGGATCTGGCGGAGGGGGGTCTGGTGGAGGGGGGACCTGGCGGAGGGGGGATCTGGCATAGGGGGGATCTGGCGGAGGGGGGTATGGGGGATATGGGGGAGGGGGATAATGCGGGAGGGGGGATAATGCGGGAGGGGGGATAATGCGGGAGGGGGGAAATGGGGGAGGGGGGTATGGGGGAGGGGGCTATGGGGGAGAGGGATATGGGGGAGGAGGGATATGGGGAGGGGGATATGGGGGAGGGGGGATATGGGGGTAGGGGGATATGGGGGAGGGGGGATATGGGGGAGGGGGGATATGGGGGAGGGGGGATATGGGGAGGGGGGATATGGGGGGAGGGGGGATATGGGGGAGGGCGAATATGGGGAGGGGGGATATGGGGAGGGGTGAGATGGGGAGGGGGGATATGGGGAGGGGGGATATGGGGAGGGGGGATGGGGATATGGGGGAGGGGGGATAATGGGGAGGGGGGATAAGGTGGGGATATGGGGAGGGGTGATATGGGGGAGGGGGTATTTGGGGAGGGGGATATGGTGGAGGGGGATTTGGGGAGGGGGGATAAGGGGGAGGGGGATAAGGAGGGATATGGGGAGGGGGATAACGGTGAGGGGGGATATGGGGAGGGGGGATATGCGGTAGGGGGGATATGGGGGAGAGGGGATATGTTGGATTTGGGATAAGGTGGGATATGGGGAGGGGCGATACGGGGGGATATGGGGAGGGGGGATAAGAGGGGATATGGGGAGGGGGATTTGGTGGAGGGGGGATATTGGGAGGGGGGTATGGGGAGGGGTGATATGGGGGAGGGGGGATATGGGGGAGGGGGGATGGGGATATGGGGGAGGGGGGATAAGGGGGAGGGGGATAAGGTGGGGATATGGGGAGGGGTGATATGGGGAGGGGGAATATGGTGGAGGCGTGATATGGGGGAGGGGGATATGGTGGAGGTGGATTTGGGGAGGGGGGATAAGGGGTAGGGGGAATAAGGGGAGGGGGGATAAGTGGAGGGGGGTTAAGGGGGGATATGGGGAGGGGGATATGGGTGAGGGGGATAAGGGGGGATATTGGGGAGGCGGGATAAGGGGGGATATGGGGGAGGGGGGATAAGGGGGGATATGGGGGAGGGGGGATAAGGGGGGACATGGGGGAGGGGGGATAAGGGGGGATATGGGGAGGGGGATATGGGGGAGGGGGGATATGGGGAGGGGGGTGAGGGGGGATATGGGGGAGGGGGGGAGGGGGGATATGGGGAGGGGGGATAAGGCGGGATATAGGGGAGGGGGGTTAAGGGGGAGGGGGGATATGGGGAGGGGGGATAAGGTGGGATATGGGGGAGGGGGGAATAAGGGTGGATATAGGGGAGGGGGTTAAGGGGGGATATGGGGGAGGGGGATAAGGGGGATATGGGGGAGGGGGGATAAGGGGGATATGGGGAGGGGGATATGGGGAGGGGGGATAAGGGGGGATATGGGGAGGGGTGATAGGGGGGTATGGGGATTAGGGGGGTATGGGGGATAAGGGGGAATATGGGGCGGGGGGATAAGGGGGGATGGGGATGAGGGGGATATGGGGAGGGGGATATGGGGGAGGGGGGATATGGGGAGGGGGATATGGGGAGGGGGGGTATGGGGAGGGGGATAAGGGGGGGATATGGGGAGGGGGAATAAGGGGAATGGGATAAGGGAGGATTTGGGGGAGGGGGATAATGGGGGATATGGGGTAGGGGAGATAAGGGGGAATATGGGGGAGGGGGATAAGGGGGGATATGGGGGAGGGGGATATGGGGGAGGGGGATAAGGGGGGAAATGGGGAGGGGGGATAAGGGGAGGATATGGGGAGGGGTGGATAAGGGGAGGATATGGGGGAGGGGGGATAAGGGGGGATATGGGGGAGGGGGATAAGGGGGAATATGGGGGAGGGGGGATAAGGGGGGATATGGGGGAGGGGGGTTAAGGGGGATATGGGGGAGGGGGGATAAGGGGGGATATGGGGAGGGGGGGAATAAGGGGGAGGGGGGATAAGGGGGAGGGGGATAAGGGGGGATAAGGGGAAGGGGGGATAAGGGCGGATTGGGGGAGGGGGTGAGGGGGGTATGGGTGAGGGGGGTATGGGAGGATGGGATTTGGGTGAGATATGGGGGAGGGGGAGATATCGGGCAGGGGGGAATATGGGGGAGGGGGATATGGGGGGATATGCGGGAGCAGGATATGGGGGAGGCGGATATGGGGGGTGGGGATATGGGGGGAGGGGGATATGGGGGAGGGGATATGGGGGGTGGGGATATGTGGGGAGGGGAATATGGGGAGGGGGATATGGGGGGAGGGGGATATGGGGGGGTGGCGATATGGGGGCAGGGGGATATGGTGGCGGAGGGTGAGGTGGGAGGGGGATATGGGGGAGGGTAATAGGGGGATATGGGGGAGGGGGGATAAGAGGGGATATGGGGGTGGGGGATATGGGGAGGGGGGATATGGGGAGGGGGATATGGGGAGGGGGGATATGCGGGGACTGGGATATGGAGGAGGGGGATATGGGGGGGTGGGGTTATGGGGGGGTGGGGTTATGGGCGGAGGGGGATATGGGGGAGGGGGAAATGGAGGAAGGGGAATATGGGGGGGTGGCGATATGGGGAGGGGGATAGGGTGGGGGAGGGGGATATGGTGGGGGAGGGGGATATAGGGGAGTGTAATGGGGGGATATGGGGAGTGGGGATAAGGGGGGATATGGGGAGGGGGGATATGGGGGAGGGGGGATAAGGGGGGATATGGTGGAGGGGGGATATGGGGAGGGGGGATAAGGGGGGATATGGGGGTTCTGGGGAGGGGGGATAAGGGGGGATAAGGGGGAGGGGGATATGGGGGAGGGGGGGAAATGGGGAGGGGGGATAAGGGGGAGGGGGGATAAGGGGGAGGGGGTATAAGGGGGGATATGGCGGAGGGGGTATAAGGGGGGATATGGGGGAGGGGGATAAGGAGGGATATGGGGAGGGGGGATAACGGTGAGGGGGGATATGGGGGAGGGGGGATATGGGGGAGGGGGGATATGGGGAGGGGGATATGGGGAGGGGGATATGGGGGAGATATGGGGGAGATATGGGGGAGGGGGAGATATGGGGCAGGGGGAGATATGGGGAGGGGAGATATGGGGAGGGGGGAGATATGGGGGAGGGGGAGATATGGGGGAGGGGGGATGAGGGGGGATATGGGGGAGAGGGGATAAGGGGGGATATGGGGAGGGGGATATGGGGATAAGGTGGGATATGGGGAGGGGGATATGGTGGTGGGGGGATAAGGGGGGATATGGGGGAGGGTGATAAGGGGGGATGGGGATATGGGGGAGGGGGGATATGGGGGAGGGGGATATGGGAGGGGGGATACGGGGGGATATGGGGGAAGGGGATATGGGGGGATATGGGGGAGTGGCGATATGGGTGGATATGGGGAGGGGAGATATGGGGGGATATGGGGGAGGGGGGTATGGGGGGAGGGGGATAAGGGGAATAATGGGGAGGGTGGGTAAGGGGGAGGGGCGTATGGGGGGAGGGGGAGGGGGATAAGCGGTGTAATGGGGGTATGGTGGAGCGGGAGGGGGTTATGGGTGAGGGAGATATGGGGAGGAGGGATATGGGGGAGGGGGATATGGGGAGGGGGATATGGGGAGGGGGGATATGGGGGTGGGGGATATGGGGGAGGGGGATATGGGGAGGGGGGATATGGGGAGGGGGGATATGCGAGAGGGGTGATATGGGAGGGGGATATGGGGAGGGGTGATTTGGGGAGGGGGATATGGTGGAGGGGGATTTGGGAGGGGGATAAGGGGGAGGGGGGATAAGGGGAGGGGGGATAAGGTGGGGATATGGGGAGGGGTGATATGGGGGAGGAGGATATGGGGAGGGGTGATATGGGGAGGGGGATATGGGGGAGGGGTGCTTTGGGGAGGGGGGATATGGTGGAGGGGGATTTGGGGAGGGGGATAAGGGGGAGGGGGGATAAGGGGAGGGGGATAAGGTGGGGATATGGGGAGGGGTGATATGGGGAGGGGGATATGGGGGAGGGGTGATATGGGCAGGGGGGATATGGTGGAGGGGGATTTGGGGAGGGGGATAAGGGGAGGGGGTATAAGGGGAGGGGGGATAAGGGGAGGGGAGGGGGGTTAAGGGGGGATATGGGGAGGGGGATAAGGGGGGGATAAGGGGGAGGGGGGTTTGGGGAAGGGGGATAAGGGGGAGGGGGATAAGGGGGAGGGGTATAAGGGGGGGATATGGGGGAGGGGGATAAGGGGGTGGGGGTATAAGGGGGGATATGGGGAGGGGGAAAAAGAACGATATGGGGAGGGGGATAACGGTGAGGGGGGATATGGGGCAGGGGGGATATGGGGGAGGGGGAGATATGGGGAGGGGGATATGGGGAGATATGGGGGAGGGGGAGATATGGGGCAGGGGGAGATATGGGGAGGGGAGATATGGGGGAGGGGGAGATATGGGGAGGGGGGATAAGGGGGATATGGGGGATAAGGGGGGATATGGGGGAGGGGGTATATGGGGAGGGGGATAAGGTGGGATATGGCGAGGGGGTATATGGTGGAGGGGGGATAAGGGGGGATATGGTGGAGGGGGGATAAGGGGGGATATGGGGGAGGGGGAATAAAGGGGGATGTGGATATGGGGGTGGAGGGATATGGGGGAGGGGGGATATGGGGGAGGGGGATATGGGTAGGGGGGTACGGGGGGATATGGGGGAGGGGGGAATATGGGGGGACATGGGGGAGGGGCGATATGGGGGATATGGGGAGGGGAGATATGGGGGGATATGGGTGAGGGGGATATGGGGGAGGGGGATATGGGGGAGGGGGGATATGGAGGAGGGGGATATGGGGGAGGGGGGATATGGGGGATGGGTGATATGGGGAGGGGGATTATGGGGGAGGGGTGATGGGGATATGGGGGAGGGGATAAGGGGAGGGGGGATAAGGTGGGGATATGGGGAGGGGTGATATGGGGGAGGGGGATATGGGGAGTGGTGATATGGGGAGGGGGATATGGTGGAGGGGGATTTGGGGAGGGGGATAAGGGGGAGGGGGATAAGGGGGAGGGGGGAATAAGGGGAGGGGGAGGGGGTTAAGGGGGGATATGGGGAGGGGGGATAAGGGGGGGGATATGGGTGAGGGGGGAATAAGGGGGGATATGGGGGAGGGGGGATAAGGGGGATATGGGGAGGGGGAATAAGGGGGGATAAGGGGGAGGGGGGATAAGGGGGTGATATGGGGAGGGGGGATATGGGGGAGTGGTGATATGGGGGAGGGGGGATATGGTGGAGGGGGATTTGGGGAGGGGGGATAAGGGGGAGGGGGGATAAGGGGGAGGGGGGAATAAGGGGAGGGGGAGGGGGGATAAGGGGGGATATGGGTGAGGGGGGTATAAGGGGGGATATGGGGGAGGGGGGATAAGGGGGGATATGGGGGAGGGGGGATGAGGGGGGATATGGGGAGGGGGGATATGGGGGAGGGGGATAAGGGGGATATGGGGAGGGGGATAAGGGGGGATATGGGGGAGGGGGGATGAGGGGGATATGGGGGAGGGGGGATGAGGGGGGATATGGGGGATATGGGGGAGTGGGGATAAGGGTGAGGGGGATGAGGGGGGGTATGGGGAGGGGGGGGACAAGGTGGGGATATGGGGGAGGGGGGATATGGGGAGGGGGGATAAGAGGTGGGTATGGGGGAGGGGGAGAAGGGTGAGGGGGGATAAGGGGGAGGGGGAATAAGAGGGGATATGGGGGAGGGGGGGATAAGGCGGGATATGGGGAGGAGGGATAAGGGGGGATATGGGGAAGGGGGGTATGGTGGAGGGGGAATAAGGGGGAGGGGGTATGGGGAGGGGGATAAGGTGGGATATGGGGAGGGGGATAAGGGTGGATATGGGGGGGGGGGATGAGGGGGGATATGGGGAGGGGGATAAGGGGGATATGGGGAGTGGGGATAAGGGGGATATGGGGAGGGGTGATAGGGGGTATGGGGGATTAGGGGGGTATGAGTGATAAGGGGGGTATATGGGGAGGGGGGATAAGGGGGGGTGTGGGGATAAGGAGGGATATGGGAAGGGGGATATGGGGAGGGGGATATGGGGGAGGGGGATATGGGGAGGGTGGATATGGGGGGGGGATAAGGGGGGATATGGGGGAGGGGGGATCAGGGGGGAGTAGGGTAAGGGGGATATGGGCGAGGGGGGATAAGGGGAATATGGGGGAGGGGGAATAAGGGGGGAGATGGGGGCGGGGGATAAGGGGGGATATGGGGGGAGGGGGGATAAGGGGGGGATATGGGGTGGGGGGATAAGGTGGGATATGGGGAGGGGGATATGGGTGAGGGGGATAAGGAGGAGGGGGATAAGGGGGGATATGGGGAGGGGATACGGGGAGGATATGGGGGGAGGGGGATAATGGGGGATATGGGGAGGGGGAATATGGGGGAGGGACAATAAGTGGGGGATATGGGGAGGGGGGATATGGGGAGGGGGGATATGGGGGAGGGGGGATAAGGGGAGGATATGGGGGAGGGGGTGATAAGGGGAGGATATGGGGAGGGCGGGTTAAGGGGAGGATATGGGGGAGGGCGAGATAAGGGGGGATATGGGGGAGGGGGGATATGGGGGAGGGGGATAAGGGGGGAGGGTGATAAGGGGGGATATGGTGAGGGGGATATGGGGGAGGGGGGATAAGGGGGGAATAAGGGGGAGGGGGTTACGGGGGATATGGGGGAGGGGGTATATGGGGGAGGGGGATAAGGGGAGGGGGGATAAGGAGGGAGGGGGGATAAGGGGGGATAAGGGGGAGGGGGATAAGGGCGGTATGGGGAAGGGGGTGAGGGGGTATTGGTGAGGGGGGTATGGGAGGATGGGATATGGGGGAGATTTGGGGGAGGGGAGATATGGGGCAGGGGGGAATATGGGGGGGAGGGGGATATGGAGGGAGGGGGATATGGGGGAGGGGATATGGGGGGAGGGGGATATGGGGAGGGGGATATGGGGGGTTGGGGATATGGGGGGAGGGGGATATGGGGGTGGGGGAAATGGGGGGCTGGGGATATGGGGGGAGGGGGATAGGGGGAGGGGGATATGGGGGAGGGGGATATGGGGAGGGGGATATGGGGCGAGGGGGATATGGGGAGGGGGATATGGGGGAGGGGGATATGGGGAGGGGGATATGAGGGGGTGGCGATATGGGGGGAGGGGAATATGGTGGGGGAGGGGGAGTGGGAGGGGATATGGGGAGGGTAATAAGGGGGATATGGGGGAGGGTGGATAAGGGGGATATGAGGAGGGGGGATAAGGGGGATATGGGGAGGGGGATAAGGGGGGATATGGGGGGGATAAGGGGGATATGGGGGAGGGGGTATGGGGGGGGGGGGATATGGGGGAGGGGGATATGGGGGAGGGGGATATGGGGGGTGGGGATATGGGGGAGGGGGATATGGGGAGGGGGATATGGGGGAGGGGGATATGGGGGGAGGGGGATATGGGGAGGGGGATATGGTGGGGGAGGGGGATATGGTGGGGGAGGGGGATATGGTGGGGAGGGGGATGGGGAGGGGGATATGGGGGTGGGTAATAGGGGGGATATGGGGAGGAGGATAAGGGGATATGGGGTGGGGGGATATGGGGGAGGGGGATAAGGGGAATATGGGGAGGGGGGGGTATGGGGAGGGGGATAAGGGGGGATATGGGGGTTATGGGGGAGGGGGGATAAGAGGGGATAAGGGGGAGGGGGATATGGGGGAGGGGGGATATGGGGAGGGGAGATAAGGGGGAGGGGGATAAGGGGGAAGGGGTATAAGGGGGGGATACGGGGAGGGGGAGATATGGGGCAGGGGGGAGATATGGGGCAGGGGGGAGATATGGGGAGGGGAGATATGGGGAGGGGGGGAGCTATGGGGGAGGGTGATGAGGGGCGATATGGGGAGGGGGGATAAGGGGGGATATGGGGGAGGGGGGATATGCGGAGGGGGATAAGGTGGGATATGGGGAGTGGGATATGGTGGGAGGGGGGATATGGGAGGGGGGATAATGGGGGGATGGGGATATGGGGAGGGGGGATATGGGGAGGGGGATATGGGGAGGGAGGATACGGGGGGATATGGGGGAGGGGGGATATGGGGAGGGGCGATATTGGGGGGATATGGGGGAGGGAGATATTGGGGGATATGGGGGAGGGGGGATAAGGGGGGGATATGGGGAGGGGGATAAGGGGGAGGGTGGATAAGGGGGGGATAAGGGGGAGGGGGGATAAGGCGGGTATGGGGGAAGGGGGATAATGGGGTTATGGGGGAGGGGCGTATGGGGAGGGGCGTATGGGGGGAGAGGGGTATGGGGAGGGGGATATGGGGGAGGAGGGATATGGGGGAGGGGATATGGGGGGAGGTGGGATATGGGGGTAGGGGGGATATGGGGAGGGGGGATATGGGGGCGCGGGGGTATGGGGGAGGGGGGATATGGGGGGAGGGGGGATAGATGGGATATGGGGAGAGGGGGGATATGGGATAGGGGAGATATGGGGGAGGGGGATATGGGGGAGGGGGGATATGAGGGAGGGGGGATATGGGGAGGGGGATATGGGGAGGGGGATATGGGGAGGTGGGGATATGAGCGAGGGGGATATGGGGGAGGGGGGATATGGGAGAGGGGGATATGGGGAGGGGGGATATGGGGGGAAGGGGATATGTGGGAAGGGGGATATGGGGGGATATGGGGAGGGGGATAAGGGGGGATGTGGGGCGGGGGGATAAGGGGGGGATATGGCGGAGGGAGGATAAGCGGGATATGGGGAGGCGGATAAGGGGGGATATGGGCAGGGGTGATATGGGGGAGGGGGTTAAGGGGGGATATGGGGAGGGGGGATATGGTGGAGGGGGATAAGGGGGGATATGGGGAGGGGCGATAACGGGGGATATGGGGAGGGGGGATAGAGGGGATATGTGGAGGGGGGATAAGGGGAGGGGGAGGGGGGTTAAGGGGGGATATGGGGAGGGGGGATAAGGGGGGATATGGGAGGGGGGATAAGGTGGGATATGGAGGAAGGGGGATAAGGGGGGATATGGGGGAGGGGGTATAAGGGGGGATATGGGGGGGGATAAGGGGGATATGGGGGAGGGGGGATATGGGGGATATGGGGAGGGGGATATGGGGGAGGGGGATAAGGGGGGATATGGGGGAGGGGGGATAAGGGGGATATGGGTGAGGGAGGATAAGGGGGGATATGGGGGTCTGGGGATAAGGGGGAGGGGATGAGGGGGATTGGGGAGGGGGATAGGTGGGGGGATATGGGGGAGGGGGGATTTCGGGGAGGGGGAGAAGGGGGATATGGGGGAGGGGGAGAAGGGGGAGGGGTAAGGGGAGGGGGGGATAAGGGGGGGATATGGGGGAGGGGGATA